>NW_026726090.1:0-47204 GCF_029784015.1 Lycium ferocissimum
ACACTCTAAAATGATTATGGACGACTCTCTAAGGTTCATTATCTATAATTTACGTACTTCATTATGATTGGGTCCGGTGGGCCCACAATACCGAAACTCCCGGTAAGGTCCAAATCGATCTCGTTCTGTTCGTTTTTCGTAGGTAACTCTTAATTATGTCTGTCCGCTAAGTAATGAGCATTATGACTATCTTTACGAGTCCGAATATTATTCGACCTCGGAACGATTCCCCGGATACTACGTTCGATATGATCACTTCATTACGATCGACTTACCTTCGAACTACTTCGGTTTGATTACGTACGTATGTCGGTACGTATGTATATGGTTTCTCATTTGTCACGTTCGTGGATATCTCGATGCTTCCTTCCATCGCGCCGGGCCGGAGTTCATGATTCGTGCACCTCCACACCGCATTATTCACCGCGTCTCGGATTGTGCGGGCCGGGATCCATTCGCATACGATATGATCCGATATGATCTCGATTATGTGATATTATGGGGATGGCGGCTGTGATGGCATTTGATCCGATTCCCCGTTCGTCCACCGCATCCCGTACTACGAGGCCGGTTCGTTACCGCGTCCCTTATTAAAGGGCGGGATCGATTTATGACGTGTATGTACGTATATGACTATGACTGCATGCGTGATCCGAAACTCGATTTGGATAAAGATCTCGTCCGTATATGTCGCGTGTCGACTCGGACTCCGATTCTATCCGTCACCTTTTCGTACGTCCGATTCGGATTCGATTCTCGTCTCGTCATACTTCCGAGTTATGTTTCGGGCCGAAAGCCGTCCCCGACACCCCCTCCGTACCTTCGTCCGTGCTTACGTCCGTACATTCGCCGTAAGTCCGACTCCGCTACGAATCCGATTCTCGTCCGCTCCGTTTTCGTATTTTCGTCCCCGTTACGATTTTACATATCCGACTCGGTTATTTTAATTATGTATGTTATGTTTCCGCTTTACATACTCGGTACATCTTCGTACCGACCCCCGCCTCGCGGGGCGTGTTACATGCGCGGTACGGACGCGCGCGCGTGATACGCCGCCAGCCCCAGGTCGTCGGTCTGTGTGGAGAGCTCCTTTTGATCAGCTGAGCTAGCACTTTTGGTATATATCTTGTTGTATCCGTATTCGTATATATATACGATCATTTGGGTACGACGGGGCCACGTCCCGTCTTCGATTCCGTTACGTATGTTAGAGGCACAGTAGACACGTTTGTGGGATATGGGTTGTCCTTTGTTCGGTAAGTATGTGCGAGTTGCGACTTTGTCGACATAATAGCCCTAACGCGCTCGTACGTTTCGGTATGTATACGTGTATATGTTAAGCGCTTCGACTATTTGGTACATCGGATTTGTTAGGTAGGTATGTATGGGTGTCCAAGTAGGACACCAGTCACGGCCCACGGGGTTGGGTCGTGACAAAACAAAGGAAATGCTGCCCAAATTTCTATAGCCTTAGTAAGTATGATTTTATGATTATATAGCTAATGTTGATGCGAATTCCATTGAAGGTAAACGAGAGCATTAAAGGAGAACGAGCAAGCGATAGAATAAGCTAAACGACAAAGGTATGTAAAGCTTAGCCCTTTCTTTCCAAGGCATGACTTCTATGGCATGAAATCTCTTTACTATGAATGTCCCATCTCAAGAAAGTCAAGAGTCCTCACTCACGAATAGCTATACGAAATAAGAGATATGAGTTGAATGCGAAAATAATGATAGTAAGCTAAGAGTCTTTATGATGAATTATGATAAGCATGTTATGATACGCATGTTATGGTAAGCATACTATGATGAGCATATTATTGATTATTATACCGCACCTATATGGTCGGGCAGTTATTACAGTTATGCATATATGATAGTGATGTTAAGTTACGATAGAACCATGATATGCTTATAAGACAATCCATAATCATAAATCTACAAGATGTACGATGTTGAGTATATGGTATGTATGCACAAATATATGTATTATGACGATATGATAATGCACGTACGATATGAGATATATGTGATGTGATCGAGCCCTCGTGGCCGAATACGATATCTTTGTCGAGCCCATGAGGCCGAGTACGGATCTTCGTTAAGCCCATCGAGCCCGAGAGGGCCGAGTACGAATGCCATCAAGCCTATCGAGCCCAAGAGGGCCGAGTACGTATACCAATGGTCCCATCGAGCCCAAGAGGGCCGAGTACGTATGCTAGCGATCCTATAGAGCCCGAAGGGGGCCGAGTACGAATGATGCCAACCTCTATGAATACGAGTATGCTACATGTATGATACCGTTATGAATACGACTATGTTATATGCATGATGCTTATATGATCATGACTATGTTTCACGTATGATATCTATGTAAGTATGATTGTGTTACCCGTGATTATACCATACGCATCACATTCATGAGTATGAAGAGATAAGTATATGATATCTTTACGAGTACGATTATGCTATACATATATGTTGATTAGAGTTCGAATATACTACTAACACGTAAGTGCCGAGTAAGGGCTATGTACATGCAAAGCACATGATGCGGGCACGAGTATGACGAGATAATAGATATGAAAGGTAAGTAAGTAAAGGATATGGATGTATGTATACGAGTATGAAATAGAACATGGAACGCCCCTACGAAAAGCAGGTAAGTACTATGAAGGAAATGTTAATGACTCCCATCCTGTGTTATTCCATATATTACCGTTATGTTTCTCCATCGTCATTCGCTCATGCTTTACATACTTAGTACAATATTCGTACCGACGTCCTTTTCTTTGGACGCTCGTGTTCATACTCAGGTAGGCCAGGAGACGGTGCTGATCAATAGGAGCCAGTAGCTGACGCGTGAGCACTCCATTGTCCGGAGGTGCTATTTTGAGACATTATTTTGTGTACATGTATTTTGGGCACGGCGGGGTCCTGTCCCGTCCATATGTTCAGTGTTCTAGTAGAGGCTCGTAAATATGTATGTGTGGGTAGTATGGTCCCATAGTCATTGTGTAAATGAAAGCCTATGTATATTATTATTATTTTGATAACAAGGGCCTACGTTATATAAGTAAATATGTTCTATATGAAAGTCGTTTCCTATGATTATAAACGATAAGAGAAATGCATAAAGACAAAGTTAAGAAATAGAATGAGGGTGCTCGGTAAGTGACCTCGGTACCCGTCGCGGCCCGTAGGTCGGGTCGTGACACTTACGAAGCATCGAGACATGGAAAACGATGGACCGATTCCGATTCGAGGGTAAGTCCAATTCAAAGCTACTTGACCCACCTTGCGAAAACCTTATAAGGTCCAATGTATCGGGGACTCAGCTTTCCTTTCTTACCAAATCTCATCACTCCTTTCATTGGTGACACCTTTAAGAATACCCAGTCATGAATTTGAAATTCTAAGTCCCGCCGGCGATTGTCCGCGTAAGATTTCTGACGACTCTGGGCTGTCAACAATTGATCTCGGATAACCTTGACCTTTTTCACTGCCTGTTGGATCAACTCAGGGCTTATTAATTATGTTTTCCCGACTTTAAACCACCCAATTGGGGATCTACACTTCCTTTCATATAGAGCTTCGTACGGAGCCATTTGGATACTGGAATGATAGCTGTTGTTGTATGCAAACTCAATAAGGGGTAAGTGGTCGTCCCAAATACTACCAAAATCTAGAACACATGCTCTTAGCATATCTTCCAAGGTCTTAATAGTACGTTCGGCTTGCCCATCAGTTTGTGGGTGAAATGCTGTGCTAAGCTTCACCTGAGTACCTAAACCTTCTTGGAAAGACTTCCAAAACTTAGCTGTAAATTGCGCTTCTCTATCAGTAATAATGGACATCGGAATACCATGGAGTCACACTATTTCTTTAAGATACGGTCTTGCATAATCTTCGTGAGTAAGTAGTCCTAACCCGGAAGGAAATGGGCTGATTTCGTGAGTCCTGTCCACGATCACCCATATAGAGTCATACTTGCTTCAGGAATGAGGTAACCCTATAATGAAATCCATGTTTATTGCTTCCCATTTCCAGATTAGAATTTCCATTGCTTGCAATAACCCTCCTGGCTTTTGATGCTCGATTTTTACTTGTTGACAGTTCGGACATTGAGTTACAAATTCTGCTATGTATTTCTTCATTCCATCCCACCAATACATCAATTTGAGATCATGATACATCTTTGTTGCATCCGGATGAATAGAATACCGAGAATGATGGGCTTTCTTCTCCGGAGGAACTTCAAATGAGCTGCCCATTGCGACGTAAGCGCATCAGCTACTACGTTGCCTTTCGGAACACATAACCTGCCTCGATATCGAAGAACTCCATCCATAGAAGTTTCAAATGGAGGCTTCTCCTTTTCCTGAAATGTGTCTCTATAGTGGCTCAACTGAGGGTCCTCATATTGACTCTCTTTTACTTCCACATCCAAGGATGAAACAGTGGGATTATTGACATCAATTCCTATCTTTGGACATAAGTGTGATTTGTGAATCAACTATGAATACGAAAATTCCAAGATTAGCTAGTTGGTGGAGCTCACTAATTATTTCTTTCTTCTCCGGAGGAACTTCAAATAGGCTGCCCATTGATCGGCGGCTAAGCGCATCAGCTACTACATTTGCCTTCCCGGGGTGGTATAAAATACTCACATCATAATCTTTCAATAATTCTAACCACCTTGAAAATGTATTGGAGACTCTTGTGATCTGTATATATATCGACATGTACACCATATAAGTAATGCCTCCACATTTTTAGTGCATGAATAAATGTGTATGCTAAAATTAAACGATTTGGAGATCATGAAAACTATATAGTTGGGTGTTCTAGTTCTTTTCATGTTTTCGCAAATCTTTTGAAATTTGTTAGTCAAATAAGCTCGAAGCATAAGCAATGACTTTATCGGGATTGGAGTTTTGTGCTTCAAGCATTAATACACATCCTACCCCAAGCCTCGGAAAGCATCGCAATATACAACATAACCATCTGGCCCTTCTGGAAGTGTCAAGCCTTGGAACTTTCATAAATGACACCATTAGGCAATATTTTATTATTTAAGTTAGCCGAAGGGAGTGTGATATTTTATCTTTCTATTCTTGAAAACTAGGGGTGTGATATATTATTTTTTTCTAAAACAACATCATTCCATTAACAGGGGGTGCGATATTTTATTATTATTATTACTATTATTAATATGCCCGCGAGACTCCGGGGTTAGCTTTGTCAATGGGGCAAAGATAGAGGAAAACCCTCCACAAACCTTACGTGTTATTATTACTATTATTATTATTACTATTATTATTATTATTATTATTATTATTATTAATAACCATTGTCAATGCCCCTTAAAAACTACGGACTATTTTATTTAAATATTTAATTTGTAACCTAAACTTGTTTTCTCGTTGTACTTTTCCGATTTACGCTTTGCTAATGCTTAGATTACATATTCAAGTCTTCTGTTATATCCCGTATTTTGTACGTGGGAATATTTTAAGTTGGTTGTGACAAGTTATGGACAAGATTATTTTTCGACTTTGTTTTAAGACATAAATTGCTTGTGAATTTGGTTGGATGGAAATATTAAGGAAATATTAAAAATTTGGGGGTTAAAAGTGAATATTGAAAAGTTAGCGTTTCATGAAAAATTATTTTCTTCTAGTATTCCAACCAATTGGAAGGTCCTTATTAACGTGCTTAAAAATTGACAATCATGTTGTTGCTTCATAATTTAAATTCACGTTGGCAGTATTATATTTCATATTTTTGTACGTCGGATTATTCGCAAGCTGAGGTGGGGCCCACACATTGAGATTTTTTTTGGGACATGAGACAATTTATATGAATCACATATGTGAAGTTAAATATAACTCAAGAAGGACCCTTGAGCCAAATCAAAGTGGAAGTCCTCCAAGCAAATATTTTTAAGTAATGTTTTCGGGTGATCTGACTTCGAGGGCGAGAAACGGTATTATAAGTTTGGAATTTGGAAAAACACCAAAGATTTAAGTTGTAGATAATTGAATTATATTTCCAACCATAGGTCGTGGGCCCACAGGTGACATCGAGATAAGGAGATATGGACGTTTTAAGGCAGAAAGGTCAGTGGGCTAGGCCCAAACCGGGCCCAATCGGGTTAGGCCCATGACCCATGCCTATTTAAGTGAAATTTCAGCCCTTTCCTCTCATTTTTCAGACCAAGAACAACCAGAAAATTCTGGAAAGAGAGAGAGAAGAACCTTGGAGAGAAGAAAAACCAATTTTGACCAAAATCGACCCCGAATTCGAAGCCCATGAAGAGAAAAGTGTTGTACGCCGCGTTGTCTTCAATTTGAGCTAAAAATCAACCAAGGAGAAGAGTGATAACGTGGGGGCTGCATGCTTAAGGTATGAATACGGTTCCTTTTCATTGTTAACGAGTGTATTTAGAATTTTAACGGATTAAAACGGAGGGAATAGTGTGTAGAAATGGATGAAATTCATGAAACTTTGTATGTTGATGTTGAGCCGTGAGTATGGGCTGTTTTGTGACAAGGAATGAACTAAATTTACTTAGTGTTTTGGTTGTTGTTGTTGTGGATTCTATGATGTAAAATGGAAGTTTAATGATTCAAGTTGAAGTTGTATTTTTTGTGGGCTGTTTTGGAAGTTAATGTGATGCTAATATAGTCTCTTGAAATTATGAGAATAATGTTGTTAACATGTGGATTATTGGTATAGTTCATGAATTTGGAAGAAAGAAATGTGTTGTTGTTTTTATTGGAAATAGAGGGTTTCGGTTGAAGTAGTATATTGATTGGGTTGTTTTGAATATTTTACGGATTGTTTGAAATGTTCTTGAATCTTGTTTGAATGATCTCGGATTAGTATTTGAATATGTGAGCGTTGATGTTAGTTTGAATATATGTGGTTGGATTGGACATAATTGGAATGTTGTCGAAATATGTGGAGAAGAGTTATTAGCATTATAATGCGTTTTGAATTGATTGTTAATGTTGTTAGAATGGTTGTTGGTATTATTGTTGATAATATTGGCCGAGTTGAATTCTCGGGGTTGTTGAACTTATAGGGGAAATGCTGCCAAAATTTCTGTAAATAAAGTGATGGCTTGGAATTGAACTCTTCGATGCTTATGGCTAATATTTTGTGTTTAACGACGTTATTGTAGCTCTTGGAGAGCCCGAGACTTAAGTTTGGATTAGCTTAGGAAGCGGACGAGGTATGTAAAGCTTATCCTTCTTTTTTTGGCATGTCCTAGACGCAAGTAAGTTGTGATATGTTATGAGCCTTGGGGGTAATTCTATTCGTAAAATCCGAACATGTTTATGATTCATGTTTGCTTTTGTGATGTTGGCATCCTTAATATGGTCAAGCTATGATCCGTATGTCTTTGATATGATTGGATTTGAAATGCTGTGTAAACGGTTTGTTCCGAAAGGATCTTATGTCTAAAAATGTCCGTAACTTTCATGGATAGAACCGGATTGCTTTGGTAAGCTCGTAAACGATTCTTAATTGTTTCTTGATATTCGTATTCTTAATGTAGTCGAATTATGGTCCTTATGTCTTTTGTATGACTAAATTTCAAAAGTTGCATAAAAGTTTTGTTTTCAAAGAGTTTTGTTCCTAAATGATTCGAAACTACGAACGCCCGTAACTTTCAAGAAAGGGCTCGGATCGCTTTGATATCTTCGCAAATGATTCCATGATGAGTAATGACCTTAATTTTCATAGGCGGGCCCAGATTGGGTTGACGCTCGTCCGTGGGTCCCGCGACTTTCTATGTTTGGTTCTAACGACCTATTTTTGAAAGAATTTAATATGACTATCTTTCCGACCCCGAGTATGACTACTTATTTATCGTTGAGTCCGGAATGAGGATTTTTGTGCATGTGACTTTGATACGTGACTATGGTTTCTGAAGTTCGGTTTGATATGTTCCCGAGTGATATTCGGAAGAAAACTTGATTTGACTATTGGTTTGGTTTTGAAATAATAGTTCGCTTTGAGTATTCTGTTGAGTCTGTAATAATGATTTTTATGGATATGGTTACTTACGATTCTGTTCGTGCGTTCTGTTGTTACCTCTTTCGCCGAGTCGTGGGCCGGTATGTTATCGTGCGCACTATGCTATATTCCGAAGTATGATGTGTTTTTCGAAGTATGATGTGATATGATATATGATGTGATATGGAGTATGATGCGTTCGGAGGTATATAATATTCCGAAGTATGATGTGTTGTGGCGCCCAGATGGAGTGGCGACCACGTTCTGTCCGCCGGGTCCTATTATGGACCGCATGCGATGATATGATATGATATACGATGATATGATGTGATATATGATGATATGATGATTCTGTTTACCGAGTCCCTCACTGGAGGGCCGGGACACGTTATATGTTATGTATATGTATTCTGGAATATGATCAGTTGGTATCGGAGCCGGTGGTGGGGCAAACCCAATGGTGAGGCAAAATTCCACATTGGTTTAGGCCAATCCCACATTGGTTTAGGCCAATCCCACACTGGTTTAGGCCAATCCCACACTGGTTTAGGCCAATCCCACATTGGTTTAGGCGAATCCCACATCGGTTAATGTCACCTTATATGATAAGTTATGATGTTATGATGTGTTACGGTATGTATGTGATGATTATTCGCTTATGTCACTCAGTCCCATTATGGGCCGGATATGATACATGACATCGATATGCACGATTTGTATTTCGGGGGTATGCATTTTGGTATTTCGATTATTATATTTGTCTTCGTACCTGCCTACGATGTACGGTTTGTGTTTCGTATGCGAGCACTTTGGTATTGGTTATTATGCTCACTTTACGTACTCCTTACTTCGGTTATGATCTCTTTTTTGTATGCCATGCTTTACATGCTCAGTACATATTCCGTACTGACCCCTTTCTTCGGGGGCTGGGTTCCATGCCGCGCAGGTATATACAGATGAGTAGAAGATGTTCCAGCGAGATTGGCGAGCTCCATATTCCCTCGGAGTGCTGCCGCGTCGGAATGCTAAAGTTGTGATATCTGGAGTTATGTTAGAGACTTTGCAGAAAGTGTCGAGTGTATGATATGTCAATTTTGTAAGCGGCTATGTAAGCCGATGTATCATTATGCATTATGTTACGAACTTCATATGTTGGCAGATTTCATACGGTACTAGTCTTGTTTGATTTGATAAAGACGAAAGGCATGTTTGTTTTCGAAAAAATATTTTCATTATGTGCTTGTCATGTTTTGCGGGCCCAGTATGATTATGAGTATTACGAAAGTCAGCGGGTTCGCTCGGCCCTAGGCAAGGGTCGGGTGCCCATCATGCCCTATCGAAAATTAGGGTGTGATATCTTCACAGCCTCAATTTTTTGAGTATCCACTCGGATGCCATCATTTGAAATGACATGACCCAAAAATGTCACAGAATTCAGCCAAAACTCACACTTTGAAAATTTCGCATACAATTTTCAAGTCCGAAGAATTCCAAGGACCATACGCAAATGGTCCGCATGTTCAGATTCCGTCCGAGAATAAACAAGAATATCGTCAATGAAAACGATCACGAACAGATCTAAGAGTGGCCTGAATACATTGTTCATCAAGTTCGTAAACACTGCCGGAGCATTCGTCAACCCAAACGACATCACCCGAAATTCATAGTGGCCATACCTTGTTCTAAAAGCTGTTTTAGGAATATCTTCTTCTTTAACTCTCACTTGATGATAACCTGACCTTAGGTCTATTTTGAAAAACCACTTGGCACCCTGTAATTGATCAAACAAATCATCAATCCTTGGGAAAGGATATTTGTTCTTGATCGTCACTTAATTTAACTGTCTGTAGTCAATACACATCCGTAAAGAACCATCTTTCTTTCGCACAAATAAGACCGGTGCTCCCCACGGTGATGAACTGGGTCTAAAAAACCCCTTCTCAAGCAAATTCTTCAATTGTGCCTTTAACTCTTTCAACTCTGCCGGAGCCATTCGGTAAAGAGGGATAGAAATGGGCTTGGTGTCCGGCAACACATCGATGGCGAAATCAATCTCTCATTCCGGAGGAAGGCCTGGAAGTTCATCTGGAAATACATCTGAAAATTCATTCAGTACCGGAACGGATTGACTAGTTGGCGACTTTGCTTCGGTGTCATGAACTCGTACTAAATGATAAATATAGCCTTTAGCTATCATCTTTCTTGCCTTAAGGTAGGAAATAAACCTACCCCTTGAGGGTGCTGTATTACCCTTCCATTCAAGCACGGGTTTTCCCAGAAATTGAAATCGAACCACTTTCATGCGACAATCAACATTAGCGTAACATGAGGCCAACCAATCCATGCCCATAATTACATCGAAATCTAGCATTTCCAGCTCAACTAAATCAACTCTAGTCTGACGATCACATATCACAATTTTTGTAGACCTGTCTAGCTATCACGGGACTACCAACCGGAGTAGATACTTCAAAAGGTTTAATTGGCTTGGGTCTCACCCTAATACGACTGGTAATATACGGAGTGGTATAGGACAACGTAGAACCTCAATCAATCAATGCATAAACATCATGAGAGAAAATAGTCAATATACCTGTAACCACATCTGGAGAAGACTCAAGATCCTGGAGTCCAGCTAAAGCATAGATACGGGGCTGAGTACCACCTGAAATGGACGCTCCCCCTGCGCTCTCTCCGCCCGGCCTCGCTAGAATCCGGGGAGCCCCGCACGTCGGGCGCACAGAAGAAGAACCAGCCGCTGATCTTGTGGGCTGGACTCCACCTCTACCGTACCTCGTAGGACAATCACGCATGACGTGCCCCGTCTGTCCACAAACATAACAAGCATTTGTACCTTGGCGACATGGACCCGAATGTAACTTTCTGCACTGACTACATCATGGAACCGGTGGTCTCCTCTGACTATAATCGCCCCCAAACTGGAAACCTGAATCTGACCCTGCCCTGAATGAATAGAGCGGTCAAATCTTCTTCCTGCAAATCGTGGAGGTGCACTAGTCGCCGACTGGCCTGAATATCCAGAATATGACTGCCTCGATCCCCCTCTATAGTCACTATCGGTACCCATAGATCTGGCCCTCTTACTCTGCCCCCTATCGGTATCACGCGCACCCCTTTGCGGATGCTGCTGCTCTTCTAGGTTCTGAGCATGGGCCTGAATGCGGGAAATATCCATCCCGTCCTGCAATGAAGCCGTTAAGCAATCTTTAAATAAATGTGGCCCTAGGCCACTCACAAATCTATGCACCCTATCTCCCATGTCGGCCACCATAGTTGGAGCATATCTAGGCAATGAATTAAACTGAAGGCTATACTCCCGAGCACTCATATTTTCTTGCTTCAAATTTAAAAATCTATCCGCTCTAGCTCGACGGACTTCGGGTGGCAAATAGTGGCGGATGAAGGCATCTACAAATTCTTACCAAACCGAAGGTGGTACATTCTCTTTTCTTGATGATATCCAATTATTATACCATAAGACCTCTACATCTTGGAGTCTATAAGATGCTAGCTCCGCAGAATCAGTTTCGGAGGCATGAATAATCTTCAATGTTCTCAACATTTCATCGATAAAACCTTACGGGTCTTCATCCGGCTTTGACCCGAAAAACTCCGGAGGATTCAAACTCATGAAATCACGGGCTCTAGTACTAACTGCCCTATCACTTGAACCCGAACTCTGCCGCTGTGCTTGGGCGGCAACTAACTGTGTCAAAAGATGGATAGCCTCGGTCATTTGTTGTCCCAAAGTAGCCGGGGGAGGAACTGGAGGGATACGAGCTTGTTCTTCTATAATAGGCGGAGTAGGAGAGGTAGTAGATGGAGCCTCATTATGTGATTCACCCTGTTCGACATTCATTGGCTGCTCCCTCTCTACCCGCCTTTTCATCGTAGTCTTGCCCTTCTGGGCGGCTGTAGCTTTTCCCTTTGGCGGTATCTCTGAAATCATAACACAATATTAGGGAGGAGAAAATCTTATAACATGGCTTTATCACACGATCTCATAAGAAGAAGAATGGTCATTTTTCCTAAATGCCCTGTAGCTTCCTATTTATTAGTGTGGCGCGCAACACACCATAAACAAGACTCTACTAGACACGGCTCGTAGACACTTCCTAGGACTGAACTGCTCTGATACCACTTTTGTCACGACCTGACTAAGGGCCATAATGGGTACCCGGGGCTAACCACCGAGAACCACTCATATTACTCGTAATCATACTCATTCTGCGATCATTCGTTAATAACCTGCTTATAATCATAGGGAAACCATTTTCATTTGAAACATAATTACTTTTATATACATAAGCCCTCTGGCTATCACAATAATGATATATATATATATACATGGGAAAGATCGTGAGACCATACTACCCACACATGCATATCTACGAGCCTCTACTAGAGTACTAGACATATGGACGGGACAGGACCCCGTCGTGCCCAAAATAGATATATACACAAAATCATAAGCAATGGCACCTCCGGAATAATAGAGTGCTCTCAAGTCTGCTGATAGCTCCTATGAGTCTGGATCACCTCCCTGTCTACCTATGGGCATGAACACAGCGTCCAAAGAAAAGGACGTCAGTACGAGTATTGTACTGAGTATATAAGTGTTATATCCCGTATTTTGAACAACGGGACAATTTGAGTGAATTATGAGAAGATAGGGTCAAGAATATCCCGAGAGACTTCTGTGTGTCTTAAAGACTTGAGTTGTGTATGATTTTAGTGTCATGTAAATGTTAAGGAAGCATTTGGAGGAAATTTCCATTTTTAGTAAGTGTGCTAATTTTGGAAAATTGGAAATAATTTTGGTTTGTAAGAAATAAGGTAATGATTGATTTTATTTAGAACATGAGTTGTTTAAGGAAGAATATTAATGTGGAAGTGTCGAGGAAGGCTAAGGGCAAAATGGGAATCTTGGAGATTAGTTTCGGAAATTCTAAAATGTGACCAATAAGTCATTGGGCTCAAAAAAAAAATGATGAAAATTTAGGCCCAACACCAAGGGGTGGCCGGCCAAGAGGCTTATGGCCCAAGCCCATTTAATTATTTCACATGAACAAAATAAATAAGGGACCATTTGTTCATCTGGAGAATTCAAGAGAGAAACAAAAGAAACTAGACCTAAAAAAAAAAAAAAAGGCCTTCGGCCATAGAGAAAAGAGGGGAGAAAAGAAAAGAAAAAAATTCCTAGCCTTCAATCTTGGTCCAAAAATTGTAATTCTCTTGTATTCTTATTAAGCTCAAGATCCTCTTCAAGATGACATAAATTTTGAGGCAAGAAAGTGCTTCTTTTGGCAATTGGAAAAATTTGGAAAAGGTAAGAATTTTATGTTTTTATGATGTTATGAAGGTTTGTTTGTGTTGTAGTATATAGCAATGAGTAGAAACTATGGAAATATGGAAGTTTGCAAGGTGGGTGTATATATATAGGTGGTCGTGTATGTATATTATTGTATACCTATGATGAGTTGAATTTTATGTCATGTTCTAGTGGTAGTGGTGATGGACTCTATATTGAAAAATGAAAGTTGAATGAATTTAGTTGAGGTTGGTAATGTGGTGTTGGCCGTGTGGTACTCTATGAGGGAATGGGAATGAATTAATTGTGTTTAATATGTTAGTTGTGTTGTTGTGATCTTTATAGCGTAAAGGAAGGAAAAATGGTTTAGGTTGGCATTGAAATGGAATGTAGAAGATTATGACATATTAGTATGGATTTATGACATTATGGAAACGAAGTGGTTAAGGTGCAAATATGATTAGTGTTATTGATGAAATGGAATATGGAAATATGTTATAAATATGTATGTTGAAGATTAGAAGTTTCGAATGAATTATGGTTTCGGTGGGATTCTTGTATATTTTGTAAATATTTTGTAGAGTGATATTAAACGCTTCCTAATCATATTGGAATGATCTTGGCTAATATAGAAATATGAAAATATTGACCTTGATTTGAAAATGCAAATTTAGATTGGGAGATGTTGCGTTATTTGGAAAAGAAGACAATTTATGTTAGAATGCGTTTCAATTCAATTGTTGACGTTATTGGCGTTGTTGTTGATATTTGGGCCGATTTGAATCTCGGGGATGTTGTATGTATAGGGGAAATGCTGCCCAAATTTCCGTAGCTAAGTATTGGTTAAAATTGGAATTGTAAGCCTTATGAATAGTAATTGGCAAATGTGACCATTTGTAGGTTTCGAACGAAACGGGATTTGACTTTTGGCGAGCGAAAAGGGCAAGAAAGGTATGTAAAGCTTCACCTTTTGTTCTCTTGGCATGTCCTAGGTATAATAGGTTTTGACACGAGCCTCGGGGATGATTCTACTCCTAGGAATCCGAGCTTAGATTTGCCCCTTTTTCATTCAGTAGAATTGAATTGAATACGTTATAAATAGTGGGAACAATTGCCTAACGTCTAGAACTTGTATAAGCAAGATCCGACTACCCTAAAACTCTCACAAGTGACATCATGAAATGTAATGTACGTAAATTTGTGTACGCCACCTCATTTGACCCGAGGTGGGCCCACTTCCTCGGATTTTTCTGATTTGTTCCGTTAGGCTCACTTTGGAATAAAGTTCAAAGGAAAACTCTTGGCTATTCTCCTAACTATTATATGACATTCGTTTGAATTATTCTGATAAGTCCCATAATATATTTTGAAACATGAAGATGATTACAAAAAGCTTATTTTGACATATGTTATTGTGATATCCGAAATGCATACACTATGATTACTGCTCCGCTTCTGTCATATGGTTATCATCTGAATTATGCTACGGAATCTCTGTAAATGTGCTATATTTTATTTTGCATATGGTTTTCTCACTACTCTGCTCGTGCGAACGGTTATGACATCTTTCACTGCGTCCCGGGCCAGGGCATGTATTCGTGCAACTCCACTGCATTGTTCACCGCGTCCCTCACTAGAGGGCCGGGGCATGTTATATATATATAGATATATACATATGATGATGATGTGATGACGGGGAGGTGGCCAGGATGGCACATGATGATTCCTTTCACCGCGCCCCTCACTAGAGGGCCGGGGCACGTTACATATATATGCATGATGATTTTACTTACCGCGTCCCTCAGTAGAGGGCGGGGCATGTTATGTATGCATATGTTCATGATAATTTCTTTTAATATGATACTCAGTCCACTAATGATTTTGAAAAGCATGATTTACGTTCAAGGTAAGTTTTATGAGACCCGGTTACTGTACTACTTTTCTGTCCTTTTTTTTATTTTCCGTATGATTCAGTTATTGTGTTTACTGCTTTACATACTCAGTACATATTTCATACTGACCCCCTTCTTCGGGGGCTGCGTTTCATGCCGCGCAGGTACAGATACACGTTTGAGTGAGCCGCCAGCTTAGGGTCCCTGTTCAGCTATCTTGAAGAGCTCCCTTGTCCGGAGCCCGGATTTTGGTACAGTCTTTTGCTACATTCGTGTATATATTTATTCAGGGGTACGACGGGGCCCTGTCCCGTCATATGATCTTGTTACTCTGTGTAGAGGTCTGTAGACACGTATGTGGGTTATGGCTCTATCTGTACAGTATGTGTATGTGCTATATGTTTGGGCGGTTTATCCACCGCGGCAGCCTTGTCGGCTCGCCTATATATGTGTATATGGATATGTTGGCCCTGTGTGGCCTTTGTTGGTATTTTCTGTGTGCAGGTTAATTTTGGTTAGTAAGAAAAACAGAGGAAACTCTGCCCAAATTTTTCTAAATATTTGAGTTACTATTTTTGGCTTTTGGTACGTACGGGTGCCCAGTTCGGGCGCTAGTCACGGCCTACGGGGTTGGGTCATGACAATAAGGCTTAAATAAAATGAGCATAATAAAGAAATTCTGAAACAGAAGGTGAAAACATAACCTGCTTAGCCTTAAAAAATAAATGCATTTTAAACACATCATATACATCAACTTATCACATATATAATCCTTGTTTACCCGCGTCCGGGTACCATCATACGCCGCCCACTAGTGGTGTCATGTCCGGCCCTCTAGGCACGGTAAAATCACAAGCAGCCCGCATTAGCGGTGACATGTCCGGCCATCTAGGCGCGGTATAATCGTCTTATGTGGGCCTCGTAACAAGTTAACAAGTTACTTGATAAGTGGCCCTCGTAACCGTGAGTAAGGTAGGGCCCACATGATGTGGTTTTATAAAGGACATATGAAAAGTTATATGAGTAGTACATGGGAAGGTGAGCAAGTCTTAAGAAGGACCCTTAAGCCAAATATGGGCATAAGCCCTCCAAAAGGATGATTTAAGAATATGTTTTCGGATGATCTGAATTGGAGGAGCCAAAACACTATTATAAGTTTAGAATTTGTAAACACTCCAAAAATAGAAGTTGTAGATAATTGAAAGAGCTTTCCAACCATAGGTCGTTGACCATAACACGATATCGGGATCAAATGTTATGAGCATTTTAAGACAGACTGTCCGAGCAGAGGATTTACTCTGCGCGAACGCACCCCAAGGTGGCGCGAACGCGCAGAGCAAATTCTAGGTCGGTGCAAACCGACTCTAGACAAGTATAAAAGGGGGCTTACCCCCTTATTTTCAGACCAAACACCCCCAAAAAGTCCCCAAATATTCTGGAACCTTCCCCTAATTTCCGTCCACTAAATTTTACCGCGAATTAAGTAAAATCTCCGGATTTAGGCCCGGACAGCGTATAGTTGTGATTGTAAAATCGTATTGTGGTAAGTCTGGGCTTGAACTCAAGATGGAAAGTAAAGATTTTGTGGTTCTAGCGGGTGAAAGGTATGAATCTTTCCTTATTAACATAGAATTAAGCTTATTTACGGAGGAAGAGTTATTAAATGATCGTATAATGAATTTATGGATTGAGAAATTGGAAAAAACATCATGTGGGATGTTTATGAAATATATTGGTATGGATAATAGTGCTGTTGATGTTGGTATTGTTGTTGTGGTTGATTGGTTGCTGAATTGTGATTTTGGGCTAGGCATATAAACAGAGGAGATGCTGCCCGAATTTCGGTAGATTCTAAATGGATTTAAATTGAAGGCTTAAGACAAGTGTATGATGGTGAGGCTAATAATAGTATGACTGGTTTTATATGTAGATTTCAAGCCAGGAGGTAGGTTGGAAAGTCGAGAAGCGAGCTTCCAGCTATGTTAAGGCTATCCTTTCCTTCTTTTTAGCATGATCTTTGACGAGTGCGAAGCGTAATGATATCCATAATGAATCGATTCCTAGATGTAGGACATCCTGAGTTCCTTGACTTTTTAAGTCCCGAAGGGGCATCCATAAGTTGTACGATTTTACAAAGATGTCTAATTCCCGAAAGGGACATTCTTAAGGTTGCCTTATTCCTATGCATTTCACATTTGATTTTTGAGTCTCGAAGGAGACAAATGAAAAAGGGGAAGAAGTTCCCATTTTTAAGAAAAGGGAAGAAGTTCCCGTTTTGAACTAAAAGTTGCTCTGAAGGGACTCTTTTGATGGTTTCTAAAGACTTTCATACATTTGCATATTTTGTCACGACCCAACCCCGTAGGCCGTGACTAGCGCCCGAACTGGGCACCCGTACGTACCAAAAGCCACAAATAATAACTCAGATATTTAGAAAAATTTGGGCAGAGTTTCCTCTGTTTTTCCTACTAACCAAAATTTACCTGCACAAGAAAATATAAACAGAGGCCACACGGGGCCAATATAGCCATTTACATATATATAGGCGAGCCGACAAGGCTGCCGCGGTGATTAAACCGCCCGAACATACCATACGTGCATATAAGCGTACGACATAACCACACCCACGTACATGTCTACGGGCCTCTAACATACGAACGAGAGTCGAAGACGGGACAGGGCCCCGCCGTACCCAAATGATCATATATATACAGAACATAGATACAACAGAAAATATATACCAAAAGTATCAGCTCCGGATCAAAGGGAGCTCTCCAAACAGCAGACCGATGACCTAAACTGGCGGCGTATCACGCGGCGCGTCTGTACCTGTGGGCATGTAACACAGCCCCCGAGAAGCAAGGGGGTCAGTACGAAGATGTACCGAGTATGTAAAGCGGAAACAAAATATACATAATTAAAATAACCAGCGTCGATATGTAAAACCGTAGCAGGCGGAAGTACGAAATAGAGCGGACCGAATCGGATTCGTAGCGGAGTCGACTTACGAGAATGTACGAGACGGAACCATAAGCGAGAATCGGACTTACGCAGCGTACGGACGATTCTCGGTAGAAACGGATCTCAAATGTATAGCAGACAGAATCAGAATACGGGTCAGACGTACAGAAATGTGACAGACAGAATCAGAGTCCAAATCAGATTTCCAGAAGTGTGACAGACAGAGTCATATTTCAAATCGGACATACAGAACTGTAATGTGATGTAATCATGCATGCGAGTCATAATCATACGCGACAGACATATCGAAATCGGATCCCGGTCACATACGGTACGGTATCCCGGCCCTTTAATAAGGGACGCGGTAACGAGTAACCCGGCCCTCGTAGTACGGGACGCGGTGGACGTACGTAATCGAATCAAATGCCATCCGGCCGCCATCCCCATAATATCACATAATCGATCATAATCAAATCATAATCGGATCCGGATGGATACGGACAGATCCCGGCCCGCACATCCGAGGGACGCGGTGAACAATGCAAACAAGTGCACGAATCACAGAACCTGGCCCGGGCGCAGTGAAGGAAGCATTGAGGCATCCACGAACAGACAAATGAGAAACCATATACATACAGACCGACATACAGACAAAATGAAACTGAAATAATTCAGAAGATAAGTCAAATCAGAATAGGCAGATCATATCGAACAGAGTGTTCGTAATCGTTCCCGCAGGTCGAATAATAGTCGACTCGTAAAAGACGGTCATAATGCTTATTAGTTAGCGGACAGAACATAATTAAGAGGTACTTATGAAAAACAGACAGAAACAGATCAATTTGAACCACACCGGGAGTATCAGGGTATTGTGGGCCCACCTCGGACCCAACCATAATAAAGTACGTAAATTATAGATAATAGACCTTAGGGAGTCGTCCATAATCATCCTAGAGTGTTTCGACTCCATTTATGGAAGTTGCATACTTATAGGTCAATTTGAGAAGAAATTGGTTCAGTCTTACTGACGGATTTTGCGCTAATTTCAATTTCGAATTCTGAGAAGCAGGAGTGTGATCGAGGCTCGCTTCCAAGCCTACTACACTCAGAACATGCCAAAGAAGGATAGGGAAGGCTTTACATACCTGGATTACGCCTTACGCTCCTCAAATCTCCGTTCCCGTTTCGTCCAAAAACTGCAAATGGTCATCCTTACCAAGTTACTATTCATGCAAGCTAACATTTCAAATCTTGGGGTTATACTTGGCTACCGAAATTTCGGCAGCACTTCCCCTATAAATATGACATCCCCGAGATTCAACTCGGCTCAAAATAATCAACAACAACCCAACAACAACACCAATAACAACAACAACCGAACTAAAACGCTTACTAACATAGTTAATCTTCTTTCTTCATAAAGCAACAATTTCCAACTAACTTCACATTTCCAAACTAATATCAACGTTTTCATACTCATTTACTCATGCAAGAACATTCAAATACAATTCGGGAGCATTTCGCATTATTTCACAAGTTATGCAAAAATTCCACCGAAATCATATTTCGCTCAAAACTTCCAACATAAACTTCCATGGCATACTTTTAACTTTCAATTCCATTAACAACTTTCATAATTTGCATCTCACAATTTCATTTCCAATATTACATAATCTATAATAAAATCGCATACTTTCCGACAACAACTTAACAACCAATTCTTCAAGTTAACTTAAACCATTATTCTTCCATCTTCATCACAAGACTTCAACAACACAATTGACATACTAAATAATTTAATTAACTTTCATTTCATACCAAACACCACACGGCTACATTCCATAATTTCCAACTTCCATCAATTCATTCTACTTTCATTTCCAACATGAATTCCACCATAAACACAACTAGAATTCAACTTAAAATGCAACACATCTTCCATGCACAACCATACACATACACGGCTACATATACACACACACACACACGGCTCACACATCACACAAACACAATTCCATGATTTCCATACCATTCCATACACCATAACATACATATAACCTTCCATAACATAATAAAAACATGAAATTCTTACCTTTCCTTCACTTCTTCACTTGCCACCAAAGATGGTTTCTTGCCAAACCAATTATACCAACTTGTAGAGGCTCTTGCACTTAGTAATAATTCCACAAGAATTGAATTTTTGAACCAAGGATTTGGCTCCAAGGATTTTTCTTCTTTTCTTTTCTCCTCTCTTTTTCTCTAGCCGATTGCCTCTCTTTTCTTTTTTCTTGGATTTGTTTTGATTTTTCTTGAAATTTCTAGAGAGCTTATCCCCTTTATATCATTAATCACATGCACAATTAATTAATTTCCATGGACTTAGGCCTTGTTGGCCGGTTGGGCCTCCCTTTGGGCCTTTGTTTTCTTATTTTTTTTTTTTTGGCCCAATTCATTGTAATTCTTGTTTTGAAATTCCCGAAATAAATTTCCAAGATTCCAATTTTGCCCTTAGGCCTTCTCCGGTGTTTCACGCTCAAATCTCCATAACCGACATACACATACTAAGAAAATTTCAAACATGGCCTTCTTTCTCACAATTCACAATTATTTCGAATTTTCCGATTATGCAAAAAGACGGGATGTAACATTTACATACATGCATGACATCATTTCATGGGGAAGGGGAAAAAGGCTAAGGCATTATATACGCAAACCACCTGATCAGCTGGTATACGATGATTATGATGCCCGAAGGGGTTGCCCGAAGGGGCCATTATGCTATTATGCCCGAAGGACTATGAGTATGGTGAAGGTATGCATTATATTATATATACATCTATACATATATATATATATATATATATATATATATATATATATATATATATATACATATACATACTCATGCTGCATCAAAAGTTCATATGCATACATGTTTATCGTTGTTGGTTACGGTACGGAGTATTGAGTCTATTACTCTTTTATCCTTCGAGTCGAGATATATTGTTTCGCCTCTCGCTTACATACTCGGTACATTTTTTTACATCGACGTCCCTTCATTCCACGGTGTATACAGATGAGTAGAAGCTATTGGCTATCGGATGTTCCTGTGCTATCAATTTGGATTGGTGAGCTCCATCTCAGTTCGGAGTATTGCCGAGTCAGAGTACTTATGTTATGGTATCTCGTGTATGTTAGAGATTTTTGCAGACAGTTTCCTGTGGATAGTGCGTCAAGATGTCAACAGTTGTGTAAAGTGGCCATGTAGGTCGACGTGTTCATATGCATTATTTTAAAGATTTTATGGTGACCAAAGGTTTTCTTTGAATTAACGATAAGGGAGAAGTCCCTAACTTGACAAAAGAGTTTTATTAAAAAGGTTTTTCATGTTTTACTTGACCGAAGTGTCATTTCATAATTTAAAGGTTCACATAAGATTTTGACTTATGAATAGAATGGTAGTATGACACTCTGCCGAGTAAGGTCCTGGCTGTCCGTCGTGGCCCTCCGGTTTGGGTTGTGACAAACTTAATGATTCTAATTAAGATTCCAAAGACATTTAAAGCAAGAGAAGAAAGTTCGTCAAAGGAAGGTGAGGTATAAGTAGTGTTTGGGAAAGGTTTTACAACGGTCTAGTTAAGGATTGATTGGTAATACCTTGAAGGGTAATTATGAGGATATTTAGATTATTAACGAAGTGTTAAACAAGTGTTAAGAAGGTCCCATAAGGATTGGAGATCAAACAAATCGACGAGAATAATTTCGGAAAAGTGGAGTTATACGACCACTTATACGGTCCGTATAACTTTATACGGTACTATACGGTCCGTATAACTTTATACAGTCACTAATACGGACCGTATAAAGTTATACGGACCGTATAAGTGTCCGTATAACTTGATCGGGACAGCTTTTCTCCAAGTATAAATATAAGTTCCATGTTCTAATATCCATTTTTCTTATTTCCTCCACCTCTCTCAAGAACTCTAGAATATTCCAACACCCTAGTAACACAAATTCAAGGGAGATCAAGGATCTAATACCAATAATCAAAGGAAATCAAGTGTATGGGTGTTCATTAGGGTTAATGAAAGCTAGAGATTCCTTTGGAGTTGAGGTTAGGGTTTTCTCCAAGTGAAGTATTTTTATCCAAAGCCCGTTCCTACGTAATCAAAGGTGAGTTTTGTATTCATTTTACATTAATAAGAGTATTGAATGGTTGAATGACTTGGATTGAGGAAGAAAGTAGAGTATGGAAGTTCAAATATGGAAATAAGGGTATTCTTGAATAGTAACTTGACATAAATTATGATTATTGACATGCCATGAGTAAAATCTTGTTTTTAATGATGCAAATGGTGTTAAGGAAGTATGATATGAGAATGGATATGGTATTGTGCCATAGTTATGGTTATGAATGATTTTGATAGAGAATGTTGAGAATTGAATAATGTCTAGCTTGATGAAATTATTAAATATGATATTGTGAGTGTTGTTATTGATCATTGGGAGTTGTATATTACATGGAGAAAGTTGTAGAAACAAAGGAAATGCTGCCCAAATTTTGTTAGCTCCTAGTTGTGCTAATGAGACCTAAAGCATATTTCCGGTTATCTAACCTTAGTAAGAATTCTCTTGAATGTAGAATCATGAACGTTGGAGAAAAGCGTTTAAGAGATAAAGTTAGAGAGGCATAAAGGTATGTAAGGCTAGCCCCCTTCTTTCAAACGCATGACTCCTGTATAATGATTTTTTTTTTGTATTTCCATGACCTTCTTACATCCCAAAAGTTGAAAGTTCATGATTCTTAAGAGCTTCTTATGGGATAGAGATGAGATATGTTCCATGATAATGATGATGATAATGATGCTATTTTATAGATTCCAAAGCCTATGAGATGATGCTATTATGAGCTTGATAATCCTATCATTATGATTTCATTGATGTGATTTCTTGTTGTTGTCTCACCTCATGAGATTAGTTCCTTCAAGGTGAGACATAGCGATGATGATTATTTCATAATGTAATCGGAGGTTACCGACCTTACGTCACTCTAATAGAGTTATAGCTTTTATTTGAGCTCTCATGCATGCCTGATTTTGTATATATGATGATACACCGTGCCTAGTTGGCCAGGCAGACACCACTACACCGGGTGTAGTGGTAGGCTATGATGATACACCGTGCCTAGTTGGCCGGGCAGTCACCACTAGTGGGCATCTTATACCCCGAAAGCGGGAGGTCTGGACACGGGCTAATGATGATCACACGGTACCTACATGGTCGGGCAGTCACACACACACACACACACATATATATATATATATATGCTTACATGATATGATGTTGATTACTATATAAGTTAGCATGCATGACTCCGCCTTAAGAGGCAATCAGTTACAGGTTATCCCTTTATCTTATATTCTCGCAATCTCTTTATCATGTTATTGTGTATGCCTTACATACTCAGTAAATTGTTTGTACTAACGTCCTTCCTTTTTATGGATGCTGTGTTCATACCCACAGGTAGACAGGGAGGCGGTCCAGATCCTTAGGAGCTATACCAGCTTGTAGAGGAGCACCCCACTACTCCGGAGGTGCAATTTACTAATGCATTCTTTTGTGCTCATATTTGGGTATGACGGGGTCCTGTCCCGCCCTTATGTCTTAGCACTCTAGTAGAGGCTCGTAGATGCGTGCGCGTAGGTAGTAGATGTCTTATGAATATGCCAGTGTATATTTTATATATCATTTTTGGTAGCCTTGTGGGCTGATGTATATATGTTTATATGTTTTGTAAATGTTGAGAACCATCTCATGATGAGTTTCGTGTTGGAAATAGTGTATGTTTAGGTTGAAGCTGATGGTAAGTATGATAGGCGGTGCTCGGTAAGGTAGGCTCGGGTACCCGTCATGGCCCCTAGTCGGGTCGTGACAAAAGTGGTATCAGAGCAGTTCCGTCCTAGGGTGTGTCTACGAGTTGTCTCCAGTAGAGTCTCGTTTATAGGTGTGAAGCGCGCCACACTTATAAATGAGAGGCTGCGGGGCATTTAGGAATAATGACCATTTTTCTTCTTCATAGATCGTGCGGTAGAGCTGTCTTATAAGATTTCCTTTTACCTAATTGTGTGCTATGATTTCAGCAATACCGATAAGGAGGAAAGCAACAGCCAACCAGAAGGGCAAGACTGCGACAAGAAGGCAGGTTGAACAAGAGTCTCCGGTAGATATAGAAGAGGGTGAGTCCCACAATGAGGCTCCATCTCACACCTCTCACACTACGCCTGTATTAGAGGAGCATGAAGGGGCTTCAGCTCTAGCTCCAGCTCCAGTGCCTCCAGTTCCTCTACCAGGCGCTTTGGGTCAACAGATGACCGAGGCTATTCCGCCTGTCGGCTCGCCTAGTTGCCTCCCGTGTGCCCGGGCAGAGTGCGGGATCGGGTGATAGAGCCACTAGTGCCAGAGCCCGTGATTCTATGAGTTTAAACCCGTCAGAATTTTTCGGGTCAAAGCCGGATGAAGACCGGCAGGGTTTCATAGATGAGGTGCTGAGGACGCTGAGGATTATACATGCTTCAGATACAAATTTAGTGGAGTTGGCGTCCTATATGTTGCAGGATGTCGCCGTTCTATGGTACAACAATTGGATAGCTTCAAGGAAGGAAAATGCACCTCCTCCGATTTGGCAGGAATTCGTAGATGCTGTCATCCGCCACTATTTGCCACCCTAGGTTCGAAGGGCCCGAGCTGACAGGTTTTTAAATCTAAAACAAGGGAATTCAATTCATTGGCCGGGTATGCTCCAACTATGGTGGCCGACATGGGAGATAGAGTACATCGATATGTGAGTGGGTTAGGGCCACATTTGTTCAAAGATTATTTGACATCTTCACTCCAGGAGGGGATGGACATCTCTCGTATTCAGGCTTACGCCCAAAATCTGGAAGAGCAGCAACAGCCACAAAGGGGTGAGTGCGATTTTGATAGAGGGCAAAGCAAGAGGGCCAGATCTGCTGGTGCTAGTAGTGAGTATAGAGGGGGTCAGCAGCAGTAGTATCCCAGATATTTCGGCCAGTCCGCGACTAGTGCACCTTCTCGATTCGTGGGCAGGAGATTTGATCGCCCCATTTATTTTGGTCCGGGTCAAAGTTCGAGGGTCTCAGGTCCTCAGTTTGGAGGTGATCCTAGTCAGAGGAGACCACTGGTGCCGCGGTGTAGCCAATGTGGTAGATTACATCAGCCCAGTGTTGCTGAGGTTCAGATCCTTGCTGTGCCTGTGGTCAGGTTGGGAACATGATGCGTAATTGTCCATCGATGGGTGGTAGAGTTAGGGCTCAGCCCACAGGATCGACAGCTGATTCTTCATCGTTCGTAGGCACGTTAGTGGCAAAGTGCCTCGCAGACTCCAAGAAAGGCTACGGTAGGGCAGGGGGAGCATCCGGCTCGAGGTGGCGCCGGCCCTCGTATTTATGCTTTAGAAATGACGTTAGGATCTTGAGTCCTCCCTAGACATGGTTACAGGTACACTATCCATATTCACCCATGATATCTATGCATTGTGTTATATCCCGTATTTTGCACGTTGGAATATTTTAAGTTGGATTGCGACAAGTTGTGGATAAGACTTTTAATTTCCGATTTTGTTTTTGTTTTAATGCACAAGTTGCATATTCATCTTTTCAGTGGTATGGAGTGTTAAGGGTAAATTTAGAATAAGAAAAAGTTTGGGATGTTGAAATCTCGGGGTTGTTGAATTTACAGGGGAAGTGCTGCCAAAATTTCTGTAAATAAAGTAATGGCTTAGAATTGAATTCTTCGACGCTTATGGCTAATGTTCGATGCCTATTGATGTTGTTGTAGATTTTGAGAAGACGAGACTTACGTTTGGATTAGCTTAGGAAGCAAGTGAGGTATGTGAAGCTTACCCTTCTTTTCTTTTGGCATGTCTTAGACGGGATTAAGGTATGACATGATTTGTGCCTCTTGGTAACTCCATTCTTAAGTTTCGAGTATGTTTGTGATTCGTATTTGCTTTTGATGTTGGTATCCTTAGTATGGTCGTGCTATGGTTCGTATGTCTTTGATATGATTGAGTTTGAAATGTTGTAAACGATTCTTATATGTTCCTTGTTATTTGTATCCTTAATGCGTCGAGTTATGATCCTTACGTCTTTGTATGATTAAAATTCTAAGGTTGTAAAAGAGTTATATTTTCAAAAGAATTTTGTTTCAAAAGAGTTTTGTTTTCAAAAGAGATATGTTCCTAAACGATTTTCGAAACTACGAACGACCGTAACTCTCAAGAGAGAGAGCTCGGATCGCTTCGATTTCTTCGCAAATGATTTCATGACGAGTAAGGACTTGAATTTTTATAGGCGGGCCCGATTCGCTGACGCTCGTCCGTGGGTCCCGCGACTTTTCTATGTTGGTTTTAAATGACCTATTTTCTTTTTTTTAAAAGGGATTTACTACGACCACTTTTTCGATCCCAAGCATGATTATTTATTTATCTGTCGAGTTGGAAATAAGGATTTTATGCCCATGATTTTGATACGTAACAACGGTTTCGAAGTCGTTTGATATGCCCCGAGCGAGATTCGGGAGAAAACTTGATTTGACTATGGTTTTGGATTTTCAAAAAAAAGGGTTCGTTTTGATCATTCGGTTGAGTCTGTGATGATGTCTGATATGCGTGTGGTCACCACGATCCGCTCGTGCGTTCGTGTTACCTCTTTCACCGGATGCCGTTCGTATATGATCGTGCGCACTATGATATACCTCGGTGTTATGCTCGTGTTACGGTTCCCGAGACCCTCGCCATGCGGCCGGCTTCCGTTTATGGAGTTATCCGTGATATGGCTTATGATATGTTGTGATGGTGTGCTATGTTCGGGGTTGTACGGAGATTTGAAACTTCGGTGTTATCTTGTGTTGTGGCGCCGGATAAGGTGGCGACCACGTCATGTCACGGTCCTATGGACCGCATTTGATATGTGATGATGTATTATGATATGATGAGTTTGTTTGCCGATGGTGGGGCAAACCCAATGATGAGGCAAATCCCACGTTGGTCTAGGCAAATCCCACATCGGTTAATGTTATCTCGTTTTACGTATTATGATGTGTTCGGTATTGAGTATGTATGATTTATGTATCGGATGTAAGTACTTAGGTAATTGGGTTATTACGACTCATTTTCTGTACTTTCGCTTGCATACTCGGACATATTCCGCATCGACCCCTTTTCTTCGGGGGGCTGCGTTTCATGCCACGCGGTACCCACGGATGAGTAGGTGATGTTAGCGAAGATGCGCCACCGGATTGGCGAGCTCCACTTCCTCCGGAGTGCTGCCGAGTCCGAGGGCTTGTATGGTGTCTGAGATGTTAGTAGAGACTTTGCAGACAGTGTCGTGTGTATGAGATGTCTGTTTGTAAGCGGCTATGTAAGCCGGTGTGTTTGTATGCATTACGCTACCGATGTGTTTGGCAAGCGGCTATATAAGCCGAAGTACTGTTGTGCCTTATATTACAGATTTTATACGATTGCAGATTTTATTTGATTTGAAAAAAAAAAACGAAAGGCATGTTTGTTTTCTGAAAAATTTTCATTATGTGCTTATGTTATGTTTGTGGGCCCAGTATGGTTATGAGTATTGCGAGAGTCTGCGGGTTCGCTCGGCCCTAAGTAAGGGTCGGGTGCCCATCATGCCCTATCGGAAATTAGGGTGTGACAAATTGGTATCAGAGCAGTTCGTCCTAGGGGTTTCACACAAAGTCGTGTCCAATAGAGTCTTGTTTATGTGTGTTGCGCGCCACATTTATAAACGATGTAGAGGCTACGGGGGCATCTAGGGTTATTCTTATTCTTTCATATCCGAGATCGTGCCAGAGCCAAGTCATAGGCAATGAGATTCCTTTCCCGACTTTTGACGTGAGAAGAATGACACCGATGGAAGGAAGTGAGTGACGATGTTGGAAGTCACAAAGTACGCGAGTAAGTAAAGGTATGAAAGATGTATGTTGGCAAGGATATGGGACTCACGATTGAAATACAAGTTGAAGACCAAAGGGAAAAGTAAACAAGAAAGTGTAACGAGTCTTGCCGTTTGAGTTGGGCATAAGAGGTATGTTTATCATTTGTGTACTGTTGATGATATTGGGAGCCCTGTGTGGCTGCGATATGATATGATATGTGTATATATATGTTGGCCCTGTGAGGCATTGTTGGTATTTCCTGCGTGCAGGTTTTGAGATAGTAAGAAATATAGACGAAACTCTGGCTTAAATTTTCCCGTAAAAAAAAATGAGATTTAGGTTTGTAATGCGACTTGAAAGGCGCGTTCACCGTAATGGTAAGATTTGAGTAAGTTGCGAGTATGGCTGACCTCGAGAAAGAAGTAATAGTATGATTAAGACAAGAGTACAGAGGAAGAAGTTGATCAGAAAAGAGTAAAGGGTTAAGAAGTGTTATACAATGAGGGTTGTTATGAAAATAAGTGAAGTCTAGTGAAAAAGTGGCCAAGGTTATGATGTGATCTGCGTAGCTAGAATACGCAAGGCAAGTGTGAAACGGAAAAGCAAGCTATGGAACGAAAAGGAAGGGTTTGAGTTAAAGATTAAGAGACTACACGAGATAATGTGCCTAGAATGTTACAAGTTGAGTAAAGGGAATTACGAGAAGGAAAGGTTTAACCGATATGTATTGGACCTTGTTATGTTGTTCGTAAAATAAGAAGGTTACGTACTAAAGACATGGCTTTTGTTAAGGTACCGTACTTTGTACGTTGGTAATAAGGTAAGTCGTGATAGTGTAATAAGGAGGAAATGATTTGAGAAGTTGAAGAAGAGAAAAAGAAATATGATTGGTAATCGAGAGTGCATGCTATGGTAATAAAGGAAACCCCCTCCGAGACCCTTATAAGACCTTATGGAGTTAGTTGAACATTCGAGGACGAATGTTCTAAAGGGGGAAGGATGTTATATCCCGTATTTTGCACGTTGGAATATTTTAAGTTGGATTGCGACAAGTTGTGGATAAGACTTTTAATTTCCGATTTTATTTTTGTTTTAATGCACAAATTTGCATATTCATCTTTTCAGTGGTATGGAGTGTTAAGGGTAAATTTGGAATAAGAAAAAGTTTGGGATGTTGAAATCTCGGGGTTGTTGAATTTACAGGGGAAGTGCTGCCAAAATTTCTATAAATAAAGTAATGGCTTGGAATTGAATTCTTCGACGCTTATGGCTAATGTTCGATGCCTATTGATGTTGTTGTAGATTTTGAGAAGACGAGACTTACGTTTGGATTAGCTTAGGAAGCAAGTGTTGAGGTATGTGAAGCTTACCCTTCTTTTCTTTTGGCATGTCTTAGACGGATTAAGGTATGACATGATTTGTGCCTCGGGGTAACTCCATTCTTAAGTTTCGAGTATGTTTGTGATTCGTATTTGCTTTTGATGTTGGTATCCTTAGTATGGTCAGGCTATGGTTCGTATGTCTTTGATATGATTGAGTTTGAAATGTTGTGTAAATGATTCTTATATGTTCCTTGTTATTTGTATCCTTAATGCGGTCGAGTTATGATCCTTACGTCTTTTGTATGATTAAAATTCTAAGGTTGCAAAAGAGTTATATTTTCAAAAGAATTTTGTTTCAAAAGAGATATGTTCCTAAACGAGTTTGGAATTCTACGAACGACCGTAACTCTCAAGAGAGAGCTCGGATCGCTTCGATTTCTTCCCAAATGATTTCATGACGAGTAAGGACTTAAATTTTTATGGGCGGGCCCGGATTCGGTTGACGCTCGTCCGTGGGTCCCGCGACTTTTCTATGTTGGTTTTAAATGACCTATTTTTTTTTAAAAGGGATTTACTACGACCACTTTTCCGATCCCAAGCATGATTATTTATTTATCTGTCGAGTTGGAAATAAGGATTTTATGCCCATTATTTTGATACGTAACAACGGTTTCTGAAGTTGTTTGATATGTCCCGAGCGAGATTCGGGAGAAAACTTGATTTGACTATGGTTTTGGATTTTCAAAAAAAGGGTTCGTTTTGATCATTCGGTTGAGTCTGTGATGATGTTTGATATGCGTGTGGTTACTTACGATCTGCTCGTGCGTTCGTGTTACCTCTTTCACCGATGAATTCCGTATATGATCGTGCGCACTATGATATACTCCGGTGTTATCTTTGACGGTTACGGTTCCGAGACCTCGCCATATTGTCCGGGTTCCGTTTATGGAGTTATGTCATGTGATATGGCTTATGATATGTTGTGATGGTGTGCTATGTTCGGGGTTGTACGGAGATTTGAAACTTCGGGTGTTATGCCGTGTTGTGGTTCGAGCACGGTGGCGACCACGTTCGTGATGTTGGGTCCCATGGACCGCATTTGATATGTGATGATGTATGATGATATGATGAGTTTGTTTGCCGATGGTGGGGCAAACCCAATGATGAGGCAAATCCCACGTTGGTCTAGGCAAATCCCACATCGGTTAATGTTATCTCAAAAATGATTCCATGACGTGTTCGGTATGAGTATGTATGATTTATGTATCGGATGTAAGTACTTAGGTAATTGGGTTATTACGACTTCATTTTCTGTACTTTTCGCGATTTTGCATACTCGGTACATATTCGACCGACCCCTTTCTTCGGGGTCGCGTTTCATGCCACGCGCAGTACCCACGGATGAGTAGGTGATGTTAGCGAGTAAGATGCTCCATATGGATTGGCGAGCTCCACTTCCTCGGAGGCCGCCGAGTCCGAGGGCTTGTATGGTGTACGAGATGTTAGTAGAGACTTTGCGATGGTTGTCATGTGTATGAGATGTACGTTTGTAAGCGGCTATGTAAGCCGGTGTGTTTGTATGCATTACGCTACCAATGTGTTTGGCAAGCGGCTATATAAGCCGAATAATGATCGTGCCTTATATTATGATTTTATACGATTGCAGAGATTTTATTTGATTTGAAAAAAAAAATGAAAGGCATGTTTGTTTTTTCCGAAAATTTTTCATTATGTGCTTATGTTATGTTTGTGGGCCCAGTATGGTTATGAGTATTGCGAGAGTCTGCGGGTTCGCTCGGCCCTAAGTAAGGGTCGGGTGCCCATCATGCCCTATCGGAAATTAGGGTGTGACACATTGATTGATCCGGGTTCTACCTTGTCATATATTACTTCGTATATTGCTGATCATATTGGGGTGAAACTCGAGCCAATAAAGCCTTTTGAGGTATTTACTCCTATTGGTGACCCGGTAATAGCTAGACAGGTGTATAAAAATTATCTGATTGTGGTATATGATCGTCAAGCTAAAGTTGATTTAGTTGAGCTGGAAATGTTAGATTTTGATGTGATTATGGGCATGGATTGGTTGACCTCTTGTTATGCTAATATGGATTGTAGAATGAAAATAGTTCGGTTCCAATTTCCGGGCGAACCAATGCTTGAGTGGAAGGGTAACACAGCATCCCCAAGAGGTAGGTTTATTTCCTACCTTAAGGCGAGAAAGATGATTGCAAAAGGCTATATTTATCATCTAGTACGGGTTCATGACATCGAAGCATGTGACCACCGAGCTTTTCAATCTATCCCGTAGTAAAGGAATTTTTCGATGTATTTCCGGATGAACTTCCGGTGCCTTCCATGAGCGATAAGATTGATTTTGCTATTGATGCGCTGCCGAATACTAAAACTATATCTATTCCTCCCTACAGAATGGCTCCTGCAGAATTGAAAGAGCTAAAGGCGCAATTAAAAGACTTGCTTGAGAAGGGATTCATTAGACCTAGTTCATCATCATGGGGAGCACCTTTCTTATTCGTAAGAAATAAATACGGTTCTTTACGAATGTGCATTGACTACAGACAGTTGAAAAAAGTGACAATTATGAATAAATATCCTCTTCCAAGAATCGATGATTTGTTTGACCAATTGCAGGGTGCCAAGTGGTTTTCCAAGATTGATCTGAGATCGGGGTATCATCAAGCGAGAGTTGGAGAAGAAGATATTCCCAAAACTGCTTTCAGAACTAGATATGGCCATTATGAATTTCGGGTGATGTTATTTGGGTTGACTAACGCTCCGGCGGTATTTATGAATTTGATGAATAATGTATTCAGGCCCTTTATAGATCTGTTTGTGATCATGTTCATTGATGATATTCTAGTATACTCTCGGACAGAAGCGGAGCATGCAGACCATTTGCGAATTGCTCTTGGGATTCTTCGGGCTCGTGAGTTGTATGCTAAATTTTCAAAATGTGAGTTTTGTTTTCCGAAAAAAAAATCTTTTCGGCCCATATTATATGCTTGATGGTATTCGCGTAGATACTCAAAAGATTGAGGCTGTGAAGATTTGGCCAAAGCCTACAACACCTACAGAGGTCCGTAGCTTTCTGGGATTAGCCGGCTATTATAGAAGATTTGTAGAAGAATTTTCCTCTATTTCAGCACCATTAACGAAGCTAACTCAGAAATCAGCAAAATTTCAATGAACCGATGCTTATGAACGCAGTTTCCAGGAATTGAAGGACAAATTAACTTGAGCCCAGTCACGACACTCCCGAAGGAATGTGAGATGGTTATGTTGTTTATTGTGATGCCTCAAAAAGTGTTGGATTGGCCGTGTTGATGCAACACGGTAAAGTCATTGCCTATGCTTCCAGACAGTTGCGGAAGCATAAAAAGAATTACCTGACCCATGTTCTTGAATTAGCAGCAGTTATTCATGCACTGAAGATATGGAGACATTATTTGTATGGTGTACATGTTGATATTTATATAGATCATAAGAGTCTCCAATATATCTTCAAACATAAGGAGTTGAATCTTCGGCAGAGGCGATGGTTAGAATTGCTGAAAGACTATGATGTGAGTATTTTATACCATCCGGGAAAAGCAAATATGGTGGCCGATGCTCTCAGCCGTAAATCTATGGACAGCCTATGTGAGGTTCAATCGGAGAAGAAAGAATTAGTTCGCGAGCTCCACCAGCTAGCTAGCCTCGGAGTTCGCTTAATCAATTCAGGAAATGCGGGAGTTGATATTCATAACCCAGCTATTTCATCTTAGACCTAGAAGTGAAAAGGCGCCAATATGAAGATTCCTAGCTGAGTCACTATAAAGATACACTTCCTCAAAAGGAGAAGTCACCATTTGAGGTTTCATCAAATGGGGTTCTCAAGTATCGAGGTAGGCTATGCGTGACAGATGCGGCAGGGCTACGTCGTCAGATTCTGGAAGAAGATCATTACTCCCGTTATTCTATTCACCCAGGAGCGACAAAGATGTACCATGATCTCAAATTAATGTATTGGTGGGATGGAATGAAAAAGGATGTAGCATAATTTGTAGCTCAGTGCCCAAACTGCCTGTTATATCCCGTACTTTGTACATTGGGATAATCCGGGTTAACCACGAAAAGTTAAGGACAAAACCATTCCGGGATACAAAGTCGAGACTTTTGACCTTCGATTTTGTTTTGAGACATAAGTTGTTTATGAATTTGTTGGCATGGAACATTTAGGAAAATTTGAGACTAAAAGTGAAATAATGGAAAGTTGGCAATTCATGAAAATTGGTCATGTTGGCCATGTTGCTTGGAAATGGTCCCCACACATTTTGTGGCCAAATTTAATTAGTCCCGACCCATGTGTGGGCCATGGGATTACTTGTATTACTTATATAAGAGAGCGAAAAGATGACTAATAAGTCATCTTCATACCATTCAACACTTAGAGAAAAATCAAGAACCTTGGATGAAAACAAAGGGCCATTCGGCCAAGAGAAAAATTGGAGGTCAAAAATTGATCATGGAAAATTATTTTCTTCTAGTTTCTCTACTAATTGGAAGGTCCTAAACAACATGAAGTGGTTGTTGGAGCAAACAAATCCTTTGTTCATGCAATTCTCAACCCTGGCTAAGTTGAAGAACAAAGCGGAAAAGGGTAAGTTTTAATCCTCTTTTCATATGTTATGCATGGTTTGTGTATGTTGTGGAGTGTGAAAATGAATGAAATTCATGAAAGTGTGGTGTTGATGTTTTGGCCGTGTGTTGTGTTGTGGCCGTGTGTATGTGATGTTATGCAGAAGTGATGGATTAATTTTATTTAGCATGTTTGATTGTTGTAGTGTGTTAAGATGAATGAAAATCATGAAGTTGGTAGGTTGGGGTGGTGGCTGAATATGGCCACCCTTGTGTGGTTAAGAATGAATTGATTCGGTTTAGTATTTTGATTGTCGTCGTTATGGATTTTATGATTAAAATGAGAGTTTAATGATTCAAGTGGATGTTGTAATTGTTGCGGGCCGATTTGGTAGCTAATGTGATTTTAACATAGTTTCTTGAATTTATGAGAATGATGTTGTTAACATGCGGATTATTGGTGTAGTTCATGAATTTGGAAGAAAGAAATGTGTTGTTGATGTTCCTATGGAAATTGGAAGGTTTTGGATTTTGGGTATGTTGGTTGAGTCGTTTAAATGTTGCACGAATCGTTTGAGGCATTTTTGAATTTTGTTTGAATAGTTTCGGATTAGTATTTGAACGTACAAGCCTTGATGTTGGCTTGATCATATGTGGTTAATTGAATATAAAGGGAATGTCGTCGAATTATGTAGAAATGAGTTATTGACGTTAGAATGCATTCTGAATTGATATTGATGTTGTGGGTATGGTTGTTGGTATTGTTGTTAAAGATTTGGAGTTGAATTCTCGGGGTTGTTGCATTTACGGAAATCTTGCCCAAATTACGTAGAATTAAGTGCTAGTTTGGAATTGAATGTCTAAATGCCTTTAGTTAATGTTGGTATTTAATGACGTATTGTAGATCTTGGAAAGTCTGCGACGTAAGTTTGGATTAGCTTCGAGAGTGGACGAGGTATGCAAAGCTCAACCCTTCCTTCTTTTGGCATGCCTTAGTTACAAATAGGCTATGACACGAGTCTCGAGGAAATTCTATTCTCACAATCTGAGCATGTCCATGATTCTTATTTGTTTCTTGGTAGTCATATGTTTGATGTGATGAAATATTGGCCCTTATGTCTTTAGAATAATTGATTTCCAAATGTTGTATAAAAAGGTTTTGTTTTTAAAAGTTAAGTAACTACGAGAACGACCGTAACTTTCACGAAAGGCTCGGATTGCCTCGATATGTTCGTAGGAGATTCTATGGCGTATGATGAGTATGTTTTCCGTAGGCGGGCCCGCCTCGGGTCGATACCCGTCCGTGGGTCCCGCAACTTTTCGTTATGTAATTCTGATGACTTTTGAAAGCACAGAGTATGACTATCTTTTCGACCCCCGAGTATGATCATATACTTTCTCTGTTGAGTACGAAATGATGATTCTTATACTTATGATTCCGATACGTATCTATGATTTCCAAAGTTCTATTTGATATGTTCGAGTGGCATTCGGGGGAAAACTTGATTGACTATCTTCGATTTTAAATGATATTCGTTTTGATTATTCGATGAAGTTTTTTGGAAAGTGATTTAAACTACATATGGCTACTCACGACTACCGTGCATTCGTACACGTATCTTTCGCCGAGTCCGGGCCGGTTCCGTTATCGTGCGCACTATGTTATATTCGGTGTTATCTTTGTTACGGCTCACCGAGCTCCTCGATAGAGGGCGGGTTCCGTTTATATGGTGTTATCTTTGTGTTATGGCGTTATGATGTGTTATGATGTGTGATATGTCGGGTTACGGAGATTTGAAACCATCGGTGTTATCGTGTTATGGCGCCAACGACGGGAGGGCGACCATATTCTAAGAGCCCCATGCATGGTTTATGTTTTAATGAGTAAGCATTTTGATATTGGATATTGCATTTACTTTACGTATACGGTTTGATTATGATCTTGCTTACTATATTTCATGCTTTGCATACTCGGGTACATATTTCGGTCTTGTTGTCACGACCCGGCCCCGTGTGGCCGTGGCGCGCCTATTGGACACCCAAACGGATATTCATATCAAATCGTCATAATTTATCATAGCTCAGACGTCATAATCATTAATGAAAGCAGGCGTGTAAATAAATACCAATTTAAGCGGTCGCGGATATAAGATACCATATCAAAAATCGAAGCGGCGGAATATACATACGCCGAACACATATATACACATATGCGGGCATATGGGCCGCTATATTTGACCAAACGGGATCGCATAAAGTTACAAATCACAACAAAACAAACATACATAGGACCCTCGACCCATGTAGATGACTACGGGGCCTCTACGACTCCGGACGAAACATATGACGGACGGGGCCCGTCGTACCCAAATAGTCCAAATGTACGAAGCATATACATACAAAAAAACATATATACCAAAAGATGGGCTCGGATCGAAAGGAGCAATCAAGCGAGAGTGTGTAGCCTACACCGGCGGGTCTCTCGGGACGTATATCGATACTGCGGGCATGAAACGCGACCCCGAAGAAAGGGGCCGTACGAAGAAATCTTGAGTATATAAAAGCACAGAGTACGAAATTCGAAACCGCGGTGAAATATAAGTACAAAGAGAAAAATACCAAATCACGTATCAAACCGTGCCAAAACATATGCAAATAGTACAAATCAAAATCGTGCATAACGCTCGGGGAACGTGGCTACCACTCCGACACTTTGGTGCCACAACACAACATACTCAGAAGGTTTCAAATCTCCGTACAAACTCCAAACATATCATACCACGCATATCATCTCGCGACATATCGCGTCGTGAGAACAAATCATATCATTAGCCATATCACGGATAACTCCATATACGGTAACCGGCCACTGATGGAGAGGTCTCGGAAACCGAAACACAACATACGACCGAATTTATCACGAGGCGCACGATTACAAAGCCGGCCGAATGCCGCGAACGAAATCATAATCATTGGCACGAGCAGAGTAGTGCAGAAACCGCAATGCATATTAAAAATAAATTCCATAACTCGGCGCATAATTTCATATGCATATACATTAGTATCAGAAAGTTCAAAAATAAGTACCGAGTCAGTCGGGATTAATGTACAAAAAGTCGTGGCCTCTTAAGGTATCAATTTTTCGAAAAATACATCGTAGGTCGTTCTCGGAAAATTTAGTATCATACTTAGTGAAAAACGTTCAAATAACATCATAGGACGTTTCAAACGGACCTTAGAGTCATAGTAAATGTTTCCTTTTCATATCATACAAAAATAAGACAAATAAACCAAATAAGGGAATTTCTCGGGACCTGCGGCCCCACCTCGGGTCAAGCTGAGGCGGCGGACATAAATTACAACCATTAGGCTCACTAAGGTCATTCATAAGAGTTTCGGAGCGAATCAAATACGTTTGCGTAGGTTACAAGGGTTTGCGCATTCTTTTAACCAAATATAAGGATTATAGTTCAATTGCGCTGAATGAATGGTACTCAAAATCAAACTCGGATTTCCAAGAGCAGAATTATTCCCGAGGTTCCGATTTTAACTGTTACACCTCGCATTTCGCACTTTCGGATATTTCGAAGCAATGGCGGAAAGTTTAGGGCAAGGTCATTATTCGGTTCTGTGGTAAGGCGTAAGTCGTTGGAAAATATTATTAGTGTGAAATATTGAGGAAGACTGAGGGCAAAAAAGGAAATTTGCAAAGTGGCATTATGGTAATTTTGTAAAAAGGCTAGGGGCAAAATGGTCATTTCACAAGAATTCAAGAAAATTCCAAAAGAGGCCACATTGGCCATGTGAAGAAAATGCATGGAAAAAGGATGACTAAATAATAAGTCATCTTTTAAGAAAATAATAGCAAGAAAATTCTAGAGAAATAAAAGGAAAAAGAAGGAGAATTCTAGAGAGGGGCATGTGCCCCTCACATGCTTGCCACATATATATATATAAGTTGTCATCTTCTTAATTGGAGAAGAGAGAAAGAAAGCAAGACAAAGGAAAAAAAAAAAAAAAGAGCAAAACGGAAAAGGGAGGGCTGGCCGAACCAGCCCCTCCCCTAAAGTGATCACAAAAAATTGTTGCTTCATGTTTTCCTACCAATTAGGCGGCCCTCGTCGTCGTGGAGTAGTTGTTGGAGCAAGAAAAATCTTGGTGTGTGCAAAGGAGCAAGCTAGCCGTGGATGAGGAAGGCAAGAGGAAAAGGTGAGGTTCAATCTTGATTTCATGTTTTTATAGATGTTTATGCATGTTGAAGTGTGTGGAAGAGGATGAAAGTTATGAAACTTTGCATGGGAATGTTGTGGCCGTGGGGTGAAGTTGTTGGAATAAGTGTGATGAACAAATTTTGTTTAGTGTAAATTGGTTGTGTGTGTGTTGTGAAAGGTGAACAATGAATGAAATATATGAGAATATGGATGTTGAGGTATAGCCGTATATGTGTGTGTCTAGCCGTGGGTGTGTAGAGTTGTGTTGTGGTGATGGATTGATTGTATTAAACATGTTTGTGTGTTGTTATAATGTGTAGAAAACGAATGAAAATCATGAAATACTACATGTTGTTGTTGGCCGAATATGGGCTGTTTTGGGGCAGCCATGTTAAGTTAATGTTGCCTAGCGTTTTGGTTGTTGTCGTCATGAAATTTGTGATGTGAAAGTGAAGGTTAATGATACAAGTCGAAGTTAGAAACCGCGTGGGCTGTTTTCGGAAGTTAAAGTGATTTACGTAAAGTTTATTGTTTGATGAAAATATTGTTGAAGACGTATGGAATTGTCGACATAGTTTATGAATTCGAAAGTAGAAAATGTGTTATGAATGTTTCTAGTTAAGTTGGAAAGTTTCGGGTAAGATTGAATGTTGGTTGGACATCTTGAAATTATCTATCAATATTGTTATTATGGTTGGTAGTATTGTTGTTGGATTGGCCGGGTTGAATTCCCGGATTTCTGTATGTTGATTTGGGCCGAGCCATATTCTCGGGACGGTGCATTTACAGAGGAGGTGCTGCCGAAATTTCGGTAGCTTATAAGTGAACTTGTATGAAAAATTAAGGCAAACGCAAGTCGATGAATCTAATGATCATATGGATCCTTTGAAATGTAGATAAGCAAGCGGGGGTGAACAAGTGTAGCTAGCAAGGCGGCACAGGTATGTGAGGCTTACTTTTCTTTTATGGCATGTCCTAGAGCCAATAGGTTATGATATAAAATGTGTTTGAGGTAACTCCGCTCTTGACTTCTGAGTCTGTTTATGATTCTGATTTATGTTACATAAGCATGTTATGTACTTAAGCTTTAGTATGCTTAATAGATGAGTAAGTATAAAAAGGTCTTGTACCAAAAAGAGTTCTATAAGTACGAATGCTCATAACTTCTGCATGTTATCTCGGTTTTGTGCGAAGTGGGCCCACAACTCCCAATACCTCCCTTATATACGTCTGTATGGTAACTGGGTATGTTTATCACATCTGTCCTCCGAAAGCTCTGTAAGTTAAATGTTCCTGACTTCTGTGAATGATCTCGGATTGCGTCGGAATGTCTGTTCTGACATGATATATTTTGACCACCTGATCCGATACGTCCTGGCGTTCTGACACGATAATTGCAACGTCCGGTAAGGATTGATCTGAAATCTGCTTCTGAGCCTCAGATATCGGTAAGAATATTCGTTTGTCGAGTCTTGATTTGTATGCATATGTTTCTGCACTACTCTGCTCGTGCAAGGCCCAATGTATCTTTCTTCGCGTCCGGGCCGAGTTCGATATGTTATCGTGCGCGTTACGCCGCACCGTCGTTATGTACGCTCACTTGCGTCCGGGCCGGGTGCCCCGTTATCGTGCACCTCTGCATTGTTCACCGCGTCCCTCATAGGCGGGCGGGCTCGATTTATGATATTATGATTTGATGTATGGGGTGGTGGCCGGGATGGCATCGATTTGTACATTCACCGCGTCCGTACTAGAGGGCCGGGTTACGTTACCGCGCCACTCACCGGAGGGCCGGGTTCGATACACGTACGCTACGGCGTTACGATTATGTGCATTTCGATATATGATTCGATTCGTACCGCGTCCCTCTCGGTAGGGATGCGTTATCTGCATATGGATATGATCTGTTTCAGTACCCTGTATGTTCTGTTCTGCATATGAATCTGATTTGTCACAATATTCGTACGTTTGTATGATCCGTATCGCACGCACACCGTCCCACTGGCATTCGTATGTTACGTACGTCCGTATCGCACGTATGAGTTGCCTTGGACATTTCGTACGTTCGTAATTTGTATCGGTACATATGGTCCGTGTTCGACATTACGCTCACTCGTATCCCGATTCGATTCGGTTACGTCTATATACCCTCGTACGTCTCGTTTACATTCTGTCTATATACCTCTGTACGTCTGCTCTGTTTACAATCCGTCTGATATACTCGGTACGTCTGCTCTGATGACGGTTCTGTCTGGTACGTCCGGTATGCCTTCTGTACCTCCGATTCTGTTTACGATTGTGTCTGTTATGCTTCTGTACTTACGGATACGCCTAAGGTCTTGTACGCGCGTCCGGGTCCGATTATTCTTTGAGTCCGATTTTGTGGTCCTATTTCTGTACTCAAATTTTGATTATGTTATGTTTATAGTTTTTCGGCTTTACATACTCGAAGACATTTTCCGTCGACCCCCCTCGTCTTCGGGGCCGCGTTTCATGCCGCGCGGTACCCACGAGATGAGTTGAAGATATTCCGGCATGATTGGTGAGCTCCAATTCCTTTGCGGAGCACTGCTGAGTCCGAGTATGTACGTTGTGTCTTCTGGGTGGCATTAGAGACTTTGCAGACAGTGTTGTGGGTATGATGTGTCAGTCTGTCAGCGGCTCCATCAGTCGACATGTCAATGTGTGTTAGGTCATGAATTTTGTGTAATTACAGACTTGTCAAGTTTGTAAGCCTCATTATGTATTTTATAATTTTTCAGTATTGAGTTTTGGAAAAAAATTTATGTGTGCGATAGGAGTCTGTGGGTTCGCTCGGCTCCGGATATGGGGTCGGGTGCCCATCACGTCCCTCGGAAATTGGGGCGTGACATTAACCTAGTATGACTAGGACATGCCAAAATAAGGAAAGGTAGGCTTTACATACCTTACGTGCGTCTTACGCTCGCTTAAACTCGATCCCCCTTTCGCCCAGAATCTACAAATGGTCAAGATTGCCAAAGGTAAGTTATAGATTCTAAGTATTCAACTTAAGGTCATGTTGGTCTACCGAAATTTCGGCAGCACTTCCCCTATACATATGACATCCTCGAGATTCATCTCGGCTCAAAATATCAACAACAACAACCCAACAACATCAACAATCATCATAAACTACATTACGGCACAAATAGTCTCCTTTCTACATAGTTCAATAATTTCCATCCAAACTTCACATTATCAAACTAATATCAACATTTCCCATATTCATTAACTAATTCAATATTATTCGAATGTATTCCAATAACGTTCCAAACAATATTCATAAATTCAAGCGTTCCCGCCAATTTCCATATTCTATCCAAAGCTTCCACAAATGCAACACGCTTCCAAATCACATTGTTTTCCTTCCAAACTCATCAACAACAATCATAATTAACATTTAGAACTTTCATTCCATACTTTATATAAAAATCACATAATTTTCTCATAACTACATACAAGCAATCCAATGCCAATTCAAGTCATTAAACCTTTGTTTGCATTACTAAGATCACAACAACACAACTAACAAACTAATTGAACTTGAATTCATCTTGCTTCCACATCAACATGGCTCACGGCCAAGCATGTCATTCACATGCACACACGCCATGCACACACACACCACACTTCCATAATTCTCATCTACTTCTAATCATTATAACATATAAACCTATTCCATAACTTAAAACATGAAATTCATACCTTTTTCTTTAAATTCCAACTTTCCGCAAACGTCGCTCTTTTGCTAAACTAATTATACCACGTTGAAGAGCGTCTTGAGCTTGTTAAGAATTCAAGAAGAACAAGATTTTTGGATTGAAGTAGAAGGCTTGGGAATTTTTTTTCTCTCTTCCTCTTGTTCGGCCGAATGGCCTTGTGTTTTTGCTCTCAAGTTTTTTTTTGTTTTGTGATTTTTCTTGAAACTTCTAAGGATGAACACATGTATATACTCTCTTAACTAGTTGTCACATGATCATCACATGATCACTTATAATATGGACTTGGGCCATTTTTATTGTACCATGGCCGGCCACCCCTAGTGTTGGGCCTCAATTTTTCTCTTTTTTTTTTTAGCCCAATTGATTAAAATCTCGTTTTGTAATTCCCGAAACTAATTTCCGAAATTCCAATTTTGCCCTTGGCCTTATTCCGCACTTCCACACTAACATTTTTCATAAGCAACATGGGCATAGTAACTAGAATCAAAATATTGACTTACGACATACAAGTCACAATTATTTCAAAATTTTCCGAATATGCGAAAACACTGGATATAACATCCTCCCCCCCTTTATAACATTCGTCCTCGAATGTTAGACTAGCCTTACGAGGTCTTATAAGCATAGCGGGGGAGTTTCTTTTTATAGACAGTACATATCAATCACTTCTCAATCAAAATAACAAATTTAAGAATCCAGGTTACCTGTGCGTCCGAGGAATAAGTGAGGATATTTCTTTTTCATTGCATTCTCCGCCTCCCAGGTTATTTCTTCCCGGTTATTATTCCGCCACAGGACTTTTACAGAAGGCACATCCTTAGTGCGCAATTTCCTTATCTGTCGATCCCGGGGACGGCTACGGGTTGCTCTTCATAAGACAAATCCTCCGTCACACGAATATCATCGGTGGAAATATTCTGGAGGGATCACCAACACATTTACGGAGCATGGATACATGAAATACCGGTGTCTTGCCTCCCGGATCGGATGGTAAATCTAGCTCATAGGCGACCTCGCCTATCTTTCGAGTAATCTGGTACGGCCCGATATACCGTGGGCTAAGTTTACCCTTTTTACCAAATCTCATTACACCCTTCATAGGCGATACTTTTAGAAATACCCAGTCGCCAATTTCGAATACTAACGGTCGGCGTCGTTTATCAGCATAAGATTTCTGTCGACTCTGGGCAGCCAATAGCCGTTCCCGGATAAGTTTCACTTTATCAACGGCTTGCTGAACTACATCCGGCCCAATTAATTTAGTTTCGCCGACGTCGAACCAACCAATTGGAGATCCGCACTTTCGCCGTATAAAGCTTCATATGGTGCCATCCGAATCCGGAATGATAACTATTATTATAAGCAAATTCAATAAGCGGTAAATGGTCATCCCGAAGCTACCTTTGAAATCAATAACGCAGTGCCCGCAACATATCTTCCAATGTCCGAATAGTGCGCTCGGCTCCGTCCGTCGGACCGAGGATGAAATGTCGTACTAAGACTCACCTCGAGTCCCCAATCCTCTGGAACGACCTCCGAAGTTAGCCGTAAACCGGGCACCTCGTCGGTTATAATAGATACGGAACTCCGTGAAGCCTTACTATTTCTTTAATATACGATCCGGCATAATCCTCGGCCGAATACGTAGTCCGACTGGGAAGAAAATGGGTTGATTTCGTCAACCTGTCAACAATAACCCAAATAGAATCATACCTGCGTGGAGTGCGCGGTAAACCTATGACGAAATCCATATTAATCATCTCCCATTTCCAGGCTGGAATTTGCATCTCCTGTAATAACCCGCCGGGCTTTTGATGCTCAATCTTGACTTGCTGGCAATTTGGACACTGACCGACAAATTCTGCGATGTCTCTTTTCATACCGTCCCACCAATACAAACATTTAAGATCATGATACATCTTAGTGGAGCCAGGATGAATAGAATACCATGCATTATGCGCTTCGCCCAAAATCTGCCGCCGCAGCCCAGCAACGTCGGGTACACATACTCTGCCTTCATATAATAATACTCCGTCCGGAGAAATTTTGAACTGGGTCTTTTCTTTGCTAAGAGCCACATCTCTATACTGGACCAGAATGGGATCTTGGCGTTTTTTACTTCTTCCATAATGGATGATTCGGCAATTTCCCGAACGAAACGACATTTCCGAATCTCGCCAAACGGACTCCAAGGTGGCTACCGATGAATTTCACGAACCAATTCTTTCTTGTCGCTGCACATCGATTTGGCCCCGCCTATGGACTTACGGCTAAGTGCATCAGCTACGACGTTGGCTTTTCCCGGATGATACAGAATATCAACATCATAGTCTTTTAGCAGCTCGAGCCACCTCCGTTGCCGTAGGTTCAACTCCTTTTGTTTAAAAATATATTGGAGGCTTTTATGATCAATGTAAATGTCAACATGAACCCCATATAAATAATGCCGCCATATTTTCAAGGCATGAATTACCGTGGCTAATTCCAGGTCGTGAGTGGGATAATTTCTCTCGTGCGGTCTGAGTTGCCGGGAAGCATAGGCTATGACTCGACCGTGCTGCATCAAAACACAACCTATCCCAGTACCAGAGGCATCACAATAAACAACATACCCGTCTGATCCTTCCGGAAGAGCTAAGACTGGAGCTGTGATTAATTTCTCCTTCAACGTCTGAAAGCTCGCTCGCGAGGGCATCGGTCCACCGGAATTTTCTGCTTGCTATCGAGTTAGCTTCGTTAGTGGTGCCGCAATAGAAGCAAAATTCTCCACAAATCTTCTATAATATCCGGCTAACCCCAGGAAACTCCGTACTTCTGTCGGTGTGGTAGGCCTGTGTTATAGCCCGTATCTTGTGTGTTTAGAAATTCCAAAGTCGTCGTGGAAAGTTAAGGGCGAGACCATTTTCAAAAAAAATTATTTTAGTGTACAAGTTGGTTGTGGATATTATTTATGAATATTATTGTATAGAAATATTGAGAAAGGTTAAGGGTAAAAAGGAAATTCGCAAAGTGGTCAATGGAAATAATGTGGAAGGCTAGGGTAAAATGGGAATTTCGCCAAGTTCATGAAAAGTTCAGAGAAGGCCACATGGTCACATGGTGTGTGGTGTATGCCATATTTAATTAATAAGGGTAATTTTGCATGTGCATGGTTGAAGCTTGCAAGAGAAGACAATTGGTCTTCTTAAATTAATTTCAAGAAAAATCAAGAGAAAGGTGGAAAATTCTAGAGAGGGAAGGAAAGGGACATGAGGCCAAAATTGAGGGGCTAAAATATAAATATGAAAAAATGGGGGAAGGCATATATATATATATGCAAGTTCATCTTTTAATGGAAGACAAAAAAAAAAAAAAAAAAGAAGGAGAGAGAGAGAAAGGTTTCGGCCAACATGGCCAAATTTTAGGCCATGAGAATTGATGAAGAAAAATTATTTTCTCCTAGTATTCTCACTAATTTGGAGGCCCTCTACAACATGGAAGGGTTGTTGGAACAAGAACATTAGTCATTTTGTCACGACCCAACCCCGTAGGCCGTGACTCGTGCCGAGTTGGGCACCCATACGTACCCTTACCCCACTTTAGCATAATAGCAGAATATACATAAATAACAGCTAAAGGATATCATCAGATGACGCACAAAAGCGAGTATGTCGCACGAAGGCCGATCAGGCCGTCACAAAATATATACACAACCCCAACGCACACAAGCTCACAGAACATATATACAGAACCCACTATACATGTCTACAGACCTCTACAGACAGAAAACATAAACATATGACGGGACAGGGCCCCGCCGTGCCCGTAAAATCCGTATATGTACATAACGAGAGAAAGACTATACCAAAAGTGCAAGCTCCGAACAAGTGGAGTGTCGGGAAATAGTCGGTAGATAGCCTAGCGGGCGGATACGCAAAGTCGTGTGTCGGTACACGGGCATGAAACGCGACCCCTCGAAGAAAAGGGGGGTCGGTACGAAAAAAATGTGCGAATATGTAAAAGCGAGACCGTAATAACGAAATTAAGATCGAACGGACTATGCGAAGAACAAACGAAATACATAAGTAGTCAAATGCATATCGTAAATCATATATAATATATGCGAGTAAAACATATACCAAAACCGAGACCTGTTAGGGACTGCAATCGAAAGTGGTCGCCCCCGACACCGGCACCACAAATCATAACGGATCATAATAGATGGCCATATCGTGATCAGAACGATAAATATCAACATAAGCGTACATGGCACATCATACTCCACAACCCATGTACGTATTATACTGCCCCCTCACACCGGAGCACGGCGAACAATGCAGAAATACGGCGAGAACATATCTGGCCGGGCTCGGGAAATGTTGAGGCATCCACGAATGGAATAGTGAGAAACTAAATGCAATAAACATCCCATAGATTTTTCGCAGACTCAATGAAGCATAGGGAATAACAAATTAAACGATGGAATCGGACTTAATCATATTAAGCGAAATCCGGATGTCATAATGGATTACAGAGAAATAACCTTTCTATGATCGTTTCCGTGTTCCAAAGTAGTTTATAAGACTTAAGGACATATTTAAACAATTTTTATCTAGTAGTTAGAAGGATAGTAAAACATTTCATTTTATTTGCTCGAAAACAAGACAATAGTAAAATGAACGACAAAAGCGGGGAATAGTGGGCCCGCTCGAGTCAACGAGGCGACGGACGCAAATTACGTATCTTAGGACTATAGAATCAACCATGGAGGTCCTAAGGACATTCCTTAACTTTCTAGGCAATTTGTGAGAGTTCGCACAATTCTTTCAACAAAACATACTTAAAGGGTTCAATTCTATTGAATGAAAAAGGAACATTTTCAAACGCGGATTCCGATGAAGAGAATACTTCCCAAGGCGCAATCCGATCCTAGTACATTTAGATCATGCCAAGAGAGAAATAGGAAGGCTTTACATACCTTTTGGGCCTCTTACGCTCTCCAAAACTCACTTCCCGTTTCGTCAAAAATCTGCAAATGGTCACTCTTTCGAAGCACTATTCATGTTGTTCAAAATTCCAACTTTAGTCCCCTTTAAAAATGACACCCCAAATCTTCCGGCTCG
>NW_026726091.1:0-46118 GCF_029784015.1 Lycium ferocissimum
GAAGCACGTTCTTATAAGTTTTAGCAAATTATACGAATTCTCTTGAAGGTGAAACGCGTGCATTAATCAGCGAGAAACCAATGCGATGTAATAGCTAAACGACAAAGGTATGTAAGGCTAGTCCTTTCTTTCTAAGGCATGAATCTTATGGCATGAAATTTCTCCTTCTTTATGAATTTCCTATCTTCAAGAAAACTATGAGATAAGAGATATGCGGTGAGTACGATATTGATGACGATAAGCTAAGTCTAAAGAAGCTATAGTTCGCATTAATGACTTCCTATAAAGCTAATGAAGCTATCAATAGTTCATTCATGTTGATTATTGTATACACTCACCCTATGTGCTAATTCCTTCAAGGTGAGGTGGAATGTTCATGAATGCTCCATAATGTAATAGGGGGTTCACGACCTTACGTCACCCCAATAAAGTATAGTCGTCCATGAGTCCTAGGCATGCATTATGATGAATTATGATGAGCATACTATGATGAGTAACTTAAGATAAAGCCATGATATGCCCATGAGATGAATAATAATGGTAAGTATATGGTATTTTTATGAAGTTCATGCCGGGAATGTGATATTGTTTTCATAGATTGTCCTTAATTCGAATACATACTTTACGAAAAGTTATGATAAGCTTATGAGATGTATGTGATGATGATGAGATATACCGAGCCTCCCCACGCCCGGCACGGAACATATATATGTGATACGGTCGAGCCACCACGCGTGGCCGATACGCAGTAGCATCGGGCCGAGCCACCACGTGGCCGAATACGGATAATGCTTAATTGTGTATACGCGATACGGTACTATGATATGTATATGTATGTGTTATGATGAATGCAAGATGATTGATAAGGTTATGATTAGTTATGCTAAGGTCATGATATGCTTATGTGACGTATAATAATGTTAAGGATGATATACCGAGCCGATATGGGCGTGTACGGGCCGTATTGCATATGTAAGTGTGTGGATGTACCAAGTGTATATTTAGAGGAATAAAAAGGAGTAAGTACGTACGACGATTGTCAAGAAGGTATTATGAGACACGGATAGTCCCTTTATTTTATGCTATCCCTTTTGCTCCTATTATGTATTGTTATTATTGATGTCTTACATACTCAGTACAATGTTCGTACTGACATCTGTTTTCTTTGGACGCTGTGTTCATGCCTACAGGTAGACAGGGAGGCGACCCAGATTCATAGAAGTTGTTAGCTGACTGAGAGCATTCCTTTATTCCGGAGGTGCTATCTTGAGACAGTATTCTTGTATATATATATATATATAATTGGGCACGGCGGGGTCCTGTCCCGTCCATATGTCTAGTACTCTAGTAGAGGCTCGTAGATACGTATGTGTCATGACCCAACCCCGTAGGTCGTGACTAGTGCCCGAGCTGGGCACCCAAAACATTCATCAAATTCGAAACACATACAGACGGCTTATGCGTATACAAATACCAGACACTGGCTCAGATTAGCTCAAACTGTCTCAAACACATTTCAAACACAAACATATATATATCGTGCCGCAAGGCTATCAAACGGCGCAACGGCCCAAAACATGTACAAATGCAAGCCGACAAGGCTGCCACGGCGAATGGGATCGCCCAGAACATATATATCATACAAACACACCTGTACAGAATAGGCCTAACCCACATACATGTCCACAGACCTCTAAACAGACAAACAGAATCATATGACGGGACAGGGCCCCGCCGTACCCCTGAACAAACCAATACATATGCAGCGAACGAGTATATACCAAAATGTGGCTCCGGAATAAGGGGAGCACTCCAAAACGAAAAAAGTGTCCTAGACTGGCGGATCGCCGAACTGTACGTCTGCACCTACGGGCATGAAATGCAGCCCCCGAAGAAAGGGGGTCTGTACGAAATATGTACTGAGTATGCAAAGCAGAAAATGTAGTAAACAAATCTGAGTCATAATCGAAATGTATACGTAAAGTAAATGCATTTCCAAAATATCAAAATGTTTACTTTCAAAATACAAATCATGCATAGTGGCTCGTAAAATATGGTCGCCGCCCGTCATCGGCGCCATAACACTGCATAACACCGTAAAAGTTTCAAATCTCCGTAACCCCGTCACACATCATAACACAACATAACGCCATACACAGCATAACACCAAATATGAGCGGAACCGCCCTCTAGCAAGGTGCTCGGTGAACCATAACACAAGATAACACCGGAGTATAACAAAGTGCGCACGACAACGTAACGGCCCGGACTCGACGAAAGATACAACAGAATGCACGAGCAGAGTCGTGAGTAACCATATGTATAAAATCATTATCATAGACTCAAAAGATAAGTAAAATGACCATACTTGGTAATCGGAATAATAACCAAACCAAATTCTTTCAAGAGTCAACAGGATTACAAAAAGAAGAGTCGCGGGACCCACGGACGGGTGTTGACCCGAGCCGGGCCCGCCTATGGAAAACATACTCATCATACGCCATACAATCACCTACGAACATATCGGGGCAATCCGAGCCTTTTTGTGAAAGATACGGGCGTTCGTAGTTACGGAACTCTTTAAAAACAAAACTTTTTATGCATTATTTGAAAATCAAATATTCCAAAGACATAAGGGCCAATATTTCATCATATCAAGCATACGAATCCCAAGAAACAAATAAGAGTCATACACATGCTCGGATTGCGAGAATAGAATTTCCTCGAGGCTCGTGTCATAGCCTATTTGTAACTAAGGCATGCCAAAAGAAGATAGGATTGAGCTTTACATACCTCGAACGCTTCCAAAGCTACTCCAAACTCAAGCTAATCTCAACCTACGCCTCGGGCTCCCCAAGGTCTACAAATACGTCAACGGATATCAAATATTAGCTATAGCCATTTAGGCATTTAATTCCAAACTAACACTAAATTCTACCGATATTTGGGCAGCATTTCCCCGGGCAGCATTTCCCCTGTAAATAGACCAACCCCGAGAATTTAACTCGGCTAAATCAACAACAACAACATCAACAACCAACCTAGCAACATCAATAATCAATCCGAAAGGCAATATAGCATTAGTAACTCTCTTTTACATCATTCAACAACTTTCAATATATTCAATTCAACGGCTTACCTTCAAGCCAACATCAACGCTTATACATTCAAATACCAACCCGAACCCATACCAACAATATTCAAGGACATTTCAAACAATTCATACAACATTTCCAACAATCCAACAATTGCTCCAATTTTCCCGAAAACAGCCCCAAACCCGAGAACACCACTATAACCCATTCCTCACTTTCAAATCATGATTTGCACCAACAATCCACACTCTAACAATGTCATTCTCATAAATATAGAAAATGCATTAAAGGCACATAATTCTCCAAATCAGCCCATACAATTACAACATCAATCTTGAGTCATTAAACTCTCATTTCCAACATAGAATTCACAACGACAACATTCAAAATTCCAAATAGAATTAATTCATTCATTGTCATACAATATGACCCATATTCGGCCAACACTACACATATACATATGTTGATGATTCTCATTCTTTCTTCACACTACACAACTAAACATGCTACATAAAATCAATTCATCATCTCAACACAACACACACACCTACACGGCCATACACACCATGCACGGCTTCACTTCCAACATGCCATATTTCATGATTTTCATCCATTTTAGCATACTACAACATGCATACATCATTCATAACACATAAAACAAGATTAAATCTTACCTTTCTTCCTTCAACTTCACAACTAGCTAGGGTTAGCTAGGATGAAAACTAGCGGTTTGATCGCTCCAACAACACTTCCACGTTACTTAGGGACCTCCAATTAGTGGATTTGCATCAAAGAAATATTTTTGGGATGGCTCAATTTGGACTTGAAATTTTGGGTTCTTGGCCGAGAGGTTGATGATGATGTTCTTCAACTTCTTGTTTTTTTGCTAAGTATGGAATGAAGAAAGATGACTTAGTATTCATCTTTTGCATACTAATATAAGTCATACAAGTGTCCATGGCCCACACATGTGTTGGACCAATTAAATTTGTCCACAAAATGTGTGGGACCATTTCCAAGGTCACACGGCCAAAGGGCCAAATAATGCATGATTTGCAACTTTCAATTACATCACTTTTGGTCCCAAATTTTCCTAAATGTTCCATGCCAACAAATTCATGAACCAATTATATCTCAAAACAAAATCAAAGGTCAAAAGTCCCGACTTTGCATCCCGGAATGGTTTTGTCCCTAACTTACCATAGTTAAACCGGATTGTCCCAATGTATAAAATACGGGATATAACATCCTCCCCCCTTTTAGAACATTCGTCCTCGAATGTTAGATTAACCTTACGGGATCTTATAAGCATTCGGGGGAGTTTCTTTTACAACTATCACACACACAATTAATTCCTCAAACAACATAGTCAAGTAGGGAATTTCAATTACCTGTAGGCACTAGAAATAAATGAGGATACTTCCTCTTCATCTGCTCCTTAGCTTCCTGTGTCATTTCTTCCCGATTATTGTTCGGCCATAGCACTTTAATGAAGCCACATCTTTATTCCGCAACTTTCTTACTCCGACGATCCAATATGGCTATAGGTCGCTCTTCATAAGATAGCTCCTCGTGACTCCGGATATCTTCTATAGGAAATATTCTGAAGGATCACCAATACATTTACGAAGCATAGAGACGTGGAATACCGGATGTCATCGCTCTCAAATCGACTGGCAGATCTAACTCATAGGCAACCTTGCCTATTTTTCGGATAATCTGATAAGGCCCAATATATCTCGGACTGAGCTTTCCTTTCTTGCCAAATCTCATAACACCCTTCATAGGTGACACTTTAAGGAATACCTAATCACCAATCTGAAACTCTAAATGTCGACGGCGATTATCCGCGTATGATTTCGTCGACTCTGGCTCGCTAATAACCTCTCCCGAATAAGCTTCACCTTATCAACTCGCTCGCCGGATCACATCCGGGCCAATCAACTTAGTCTCGCCAATATCAAATCAGCCAATCGGTGACTCCTCGCATTTCGCCATACAAAGCCTCATATGGTGCCATCCGAACGCCGGAGTGGTAGCCGTTATTATAAGCAAATTCAACAAGTGGCAAATGATCATCCCGTATACCCCGAAATCAATAACACGAGGCCCGCAACATATCTTCCGTGTCCGAATAGTGCGCTCGCCCGTCCGTCGACCGAGGATGAAATGTTGTACCGAGACTCACCTCGTGTCCCCAATCCTTCCCGAAATGATCTCCGTAAATTAGCCGTAAACTGGCACCTCTCATCGGAGATAATAGACATGGGAACTCCGTGAAGCCTCACAATCTCCTTAATATATAATCTGGCATAATCCTCACCGAGTACGTAGTCCGGATCGGGAGGAAATGGGCTGATTTTGTCAGCCTATCAACAATAACCCATATGGAATCATACCTCCGTGGAGTGCGAGGTAAGCCTCGTAATAAAGTCCATATTAATGATTTCCCACTTTCACGACGGTATCTCCATCTCCCCGTAATAGTCCACCGGCTTCGATGCTCGATCTTAACTCGCCGGCAATTTGGGCACCGAGCGACGAACTCGCTATATCTCTTTTCATACCATCCCACCAATATAAGCATCCGAGATCATGATACATCTTCGTCGACCCCGGGTAAATAGAATAACGGCATAATGTGCCTCGCCCATAACCTCGTCGCCGCGCCCCCGCAACGTCGTGTACACATAATCGCCCCCCGTGTAATAGAACTCCATCGACGTGAAATCTCGAACGGGTCTTTTCCTTTTCCGGCCGTATCTCCGTACCGTGCCGAATAGGATCCTCATACCGACGCCGCTTAATCTCCTCCGTAATAGAGGATTCAAGAATTCCTCGACGTAAACCCCAATATCTCCGAGAATCGCCCAAGCGAACTCCAAGACTAGCCAACCGATGGATCTCGCGAACCATTTCTTTCTCTCTCGATGGCACGTCCACTAGATGCCCATAGACTTACGGCCGAGTGCATCCGCCACAACATTAGCTTTCCAGATGGTATAGAATATCAACATCATAATCTTTCAAAGAACTCTAACCACCTTCTCTGCCGCAAGTTCAGCTCCTTCTGCTTAAAGATGTACTGGAGGCTCTTATGATCTGTATAAATATCAACGTGAACACCATATAAATAATGTCTCCACATCTTCAAAGCATGGATCACCGCGGCTAGCTCTAGATCATGAGTCGGATAATTTCTCTCGTGCTTTCTGAGCTGCCGGGAAGCATAAGCTATCACCCTGCCGTGCTGCATCAACACACACCCTAACCGAATACCGAGGCATCCAAACAACCTATCAAACCCAAGTTATATCGGACCCACCCAAGGGAATACGGCCGAGTTCCAAATTCATATAACTTAAAAATTTCGGCAGTTTCCTTTGTTTTACGGACTATCCAAAATAACCCCCGCGCACAAAAAATACCAACAAAGGCCATTGCACAATGTATCAACATATATACATACGCGGGCCGACAGTGGCCGCCGCGGCGAACGGGATCGCCAAACACAACACATACCAACACAACCGTACGTAAGTAGGTAAGACAACCCACAAACATGTCCTTGTTAAAGGCGCCGAATCATGACGACGTGGCCCCGCCGTACCCATGAACAATATATACAATGCACCCGACGAATATATATACCAAAAAATATAAGCGTAACGAGAGGAGCACTCCAAATAGCAGAAGAGGATGTCCAGTGTGGATCACCAAACCGTGCGTCCGCACCGCGGGCAGGTGTCGAAGAACGGGGGTAGGCGTAAAATATGTCGAGTATGCAAAAGCGAGAAAATGTAGTATACAAACCGAGCTCAAATCGAATAGAGGTACCGAAAGTAAATGCATTTCCAAAATATCAAAATGTTACTTCAAAATATAATCGGCTCATGAAATATGGTCGCCCGCCTATCGATGGCGCCATAACACAAAGATAACACCAAAAGTTTCAAATCTCCGAATCTCCGTCAGAACGATATCACCATACACGCATCACAACCAAATTAAAGGGAACCCGGCCCTCGAGTGAGGAACTCGTGAACCATGAACACAAGATAACACCGAGTATATCATAATGCGTACTCAAACGATATCATAGTAGGTACGAGTGGATCGTGAGTAATCATATGCATAAAATCATTATCATAAATCAAAAGATAAGAAAAATAGTCATATCGAAACGAATAATAATTATTACTTTTTGTTTCTCGGTTATCGAATTCACATAAAAGGGGCGTCGCGGGACCCACGGACGAGTATAGACCCGAACTCCGAGCCCGCCTATGAAAAACATACTCATTCTATATCATACAAGCTCCTACGAAAATTTCAAAGCAATCCGAGCTTTTCGAGAAAGCATGAGCGTTTGAACTTTTGGAATCGCTAAAGAATAAGCTTTAAAACCAAAAATCAGCTTTCATGAACTCTTTACAAATTATGAATTCCAAGGATATAAGGATCGATATTATGGCATATGAGCACAAGAATACCAAGGAAACACATGCGAATCATAGACAAGCTCGGATTGCGAGAATAGAGTTTCCTAGAGGCTCGTATCATAGGCTACTTTAACCAAGGCATGCCAAAAAGAAAGGTTACTTTACATACCTCAAACGCTCTCCAATATGATCCAACTCAAGATAAATCCAACCTATGATTCGGGCTGCCCACGATCTATAAACAAACCATAAAATGCCAAACATTAGCTAAAGACTTTTTTCATTAAATTTCAATTTCGCTCTTAATTCTATAGAAATTGGGCAGCATTTCCCTAATCAATGCACCCCGAGAATTCAACTCGGCCAAAACAATCAACAACAACAACAATAACCATCCTAGCAACATCAACAACCAATCCGGAAAGCAATACAACAACAATAGCCTTCTTTTCCTTTATTCAACAACTTACATAAATTCAATTCGACGACTTACCTTCAAGCCAAAATCAACGCTTATACATTCACATACTAACCCGAACCCATACCAACAATATTTAAAGACATCCTAAGCAATTCATACAACATTTCCAACAACCCAAATTTTTCTCCAATTCATTCGAAACATGCCCCAAACCCGAGAGCCTCACTTAAACCACTCCTCATTTTAGAATCATGATTTGTATCACACAATTTATTCTAACAATGCTATCTGTGTATACCAATTACATTAAATATACAATATCTCCAATCCAGTCCGCAACATTTACAACATCAATTTGAGTCAATAAACATTCATTTCCAACATGAAATTCATAGCGACGACGATTAAAACATTAAGCGATATTCATTCGTTCATTGTCATATAATATGACCCATTTCAACCAACACTACACATATACATATATGGATATTTCTCAATCGTTCTTCACCTTACCATGATCATAATATACTAACTAAACATTAATTCATCACTTCAATACAACACAACACACATGATAAATATAGAACACCACACTCACTTCCAACATTCCATATTTCATGATTTTCCTCCAATATAACATACTACAACAAGCATACAACCTTCACAATACATAAAACATAATGAAAGCTTACCTTTCTTCTTCAACTTTCCAATAGCCTAGGGTTTCCAAAAGATGAAAAAATAATGGGTTGATCGCTCCAACGATGCTTCCACGCTACTTAGGGACCTCAATATAGTGGTTTTACATCAACAAAATAATTTTAGAAGGACAAGAAATGGGAGTGGATTTTTCCCGGGACATAAATGGAGGAGTCTTCCAAACTCGATATTTTCTAAGTGTTAAAATGAGGTGAGATGAAGTAGTGGTCATCTTTTACCACTTAAATGAATTGTACAATTGTCCCTTGGCCCACATTAATGAGTTCTTCCAATTAAAAGTTGACACAAAATTGGGTGGGCCAACACCCACTAATAACACATGAAATACGGAATTGGATGACTTTTCCAACTTCTAATTTTATCACTTTTGGTCCCAAATTTTTCTAATTGTTCCACACCAATAAATTCATGCACAACTTATGTCTTAAAAAAAAAAAATCAAAGGTCAAAAATCCCGACTTTATATCCCGGAATAGTTTTGTCCTTAACATAATTAATCGGATTGTTCCAATGTACAAAAATACGGGTTCTAACAACACACACACCTAAACCAATATAGGCATCACAATAAATAACATACCCTCGGAAGAGTCGGGTTCGTAGTCAATCGACGCTCGGAAGCTACGCTCGCAAGCATCCTCCACCGGAACTTATCCTCGAGTCGCCCTTGTTAAAGGCGGCGAAATCGAAGCAAACTTTACGAATCTCCGTAATAACCGGCCAAGAAGCTACGCATCCATCGTAGGTCTAGGACAATTCTTTATGGCCTAATAACATCACTCTAATAATATAAATGCCACCGAAGTCGGCCAATTCACATTTAGATTATTTAGCATTGTGCCGGAGTACGCCAAGTAATTCTCGAAGTGATCCGTATGTTCGCTTTCCGATCGTGAATAAACAAAGATGTCATCAATAAATACAATCACGAACATATTCGAATCCCCGATTCATCGTGTCCATAAATACGGCCGGAGACATTAGTGGGCCAAACGACTCGAATTCATAAAGGGCGTTGTCTTGGGAATATCCTTCTCGTACCGTGCGCGATGATAGCTCGACCGCATTAGTCATCTCGAGAAAGACCGGCATGATCAAACAAATCATCAATCGGGGAGGGGGTATTTATTCTTGATGGTTACCTTATTCGGGGGTAATCAATGCGCATCCCGTCGATCCAGACCACAAACGGCGCTCTCTGATGCATCGGGCCTAATAAAGCCCTTCTCTAATAAATCTCGACCGCTCTTTCACAAGACACGCGGAGGAACCGGAGTATCTGCAACGTATCAATAGCGAAAACACTCGGGAGGAAGGCTCCGGAAGCTCGTCTCGGGAATACATCTAAACTCACTAATGACCTGGACTCGATCGAAGAGTTGGTGCCCGCCACTAAATCATGAACACGAACCGGATGATAAATATAGCCCTTTCTCGATCATTTTTCTTGCTCGAGGTATGAAATAAACTTACCCTCGGCGATGCCGTATTACGGCCCATTTTATAACCGGTTCCCCCGGAAGAAATGGACTATCTTCTTTTGACAATCAACATTAGCATAACAAGAAGCTAGCCAATCCATACCCATAATAACATCGAACTCGCATATCCACCCCGCTCTTTAGTGCCGGTCACAAACAATTACCGAACAATCTCTATAAACTCGCTTCGGTTATAATAGAATCCCCCGACGGCCACCTCAAGTAAGGGCTCTACGGTTCGTATTCTATTCCAATTTTATTAGCAACAAGGGGAGAAATATATGATAAAGTAGAGCGGGATCAATCGGTGCATACACATCTCGAGAGAAGACTAGTAATATACCCGTAACAAACATTAGGCGACGCCCGATCTGTGTGGTCACAAAGCATAAACGCGGTTCGAAGGACCGCTAGAACCGGAACTCCGCGACAACTTCGCCGCTGGTCTCATCCGCAGGGCATGGCCACCGAGGACGAAGACCTCGGCTGACCCCTAGGCCGAGCCGGCCCGAAACCCCCGGAGCTCTCGACGGCCCGCTCGCCCGCAAACACCCCGCACCCTCTCGATCTCCCTCGCCGGGGAACACGGAGGTGGGTGGTCTCATCTCGTACCCCTCGGCCGCGAGGGAAACCCCGGAGCTCGTCCGCCCCCGAATATCTCTCCCCGGCCGCGAACCGTGGGGGTGTGCCCCCCCCGTGGCCGGGCCGAGGCGTCGTCGTCGAGGTCGCTCGCTCGAAAATATCCGTATCACCCGCCGGATCCGGCCTCTCGGGGTCGGCCCCTATCATAAGCCCCCACGGCCGGCGCCCTCTCGCCGGCCCTCCATACCCGGGCGTGTATATACGGCACACTCATACCCCGGGCGGAGCCGCCATCACCAAAAACGTCAACCATATAATCGTCCGGGCCCCATCACATACCGGGCATCCGCTCCCTATCGCCTACATTAGCGACGCATATTCAACGAGTCAAACTCCAAACCGGACACCCCGGACGCTCCTACCCCGCCGGCTCGCCGTGGCTGCTCGCCGTAGCTCGAGGCAGAAATGGGCCGAAAGGCCCGCAAACTCGCCCCGTACGGCCGGGAGGGGCACCCTCACCTCGGACAATACCCGTGACTCATACCATTTGCGGCTACATCCCGCAACCGTATGACGCCATCTCGACGACTCGATCTCTCGGTCGCCTTAATCAACCGTAATGTACGCATATGTCCGATAAACTCACGAGGGTCTCCGCGGGCTTCGACCCGAAAAACTCGTGGATTACATGTCGAAACTCACGGCCCTCGAACCGTCACGTCGGTCGCCCGATCACCCCTACCCAAGCTCGCGGGCCTCCTCGCCCGCTACCAATCGGGTCAATAACCGGACCGCCTCTCGCATGGCCCCATCATCCGCCCCCGGCTAGGGAGCCGGAGGCTCGTGCACTCGAACCCTCGGAGCCGGCGGTGGAGCCGCCTCGTACCCGCACCGCCGCCGCTCCAAGCCCCTCCGACATCGGCGGTGTAGCCGAACCGTCGTCGGGGGCACAATCTCCGGTACATGTGCGCAAAGACGGGCCCTAGTAACTCGCGGGCCCGGCTCGGTCTCACCAACCGCCGTAGACTTGCCCTTCGGGCAGCCGTGGCCTTCTCGAGGCATCGTCGAAAACATAACATTTCGTCGAGAAGAAGAGTCATCCCGATAACACAGCCTCTATCGCACGATCTAAGATCGAAGGAAAGATAACATCCTAAATGTCCCGTAGCTCCGTTTATAGATGTGGTGCACAACACACCGATAAACAAGACTCTACTGGACACGGTCTGTAGACATTCCGAGGACGAACTGCTCTGATACCACTTCTGTCACGACCCAACCCCGTAGGTCGTGACTAGTGCCCGAGCTGGGCACCCAAACACATTCATCAAATTCGAAACACATACAGACGGCTTATGCGTATACAAATATCAGACACTGGCTCAGATTAGCTCAAACTGTCTCAAACACATCTCAAACACAAACATATATATATCAGAAGCCGGCAAGGCTATCAAACGGCGCAACGGCCCAAAACATGTACAAATGCAAGCCGACAAGGCTGCCACGGCGAATGGGATCGCCCAGAACATATATATCATACAAACACACCTGTACAGAATAGGCCTAACCCACATACATGTCCACGGACCTCTAAACGGACAAACGTAATCATATGACGGGACGGGGCCCCGCCATACCCCCGAACAAACCAATACATATGCGAGCGAACGAGTATATACCAAAATGTGGCTCCGAATAAGGGAGCACTCCAAACAAGAAAAAGGGTGTCCTAGGCCGGTGGATCGCCGGCCGTACGTCCGTACCGCGGGCATGAAACGCAGCCCCCGAAGAAAGGGGTCGTACGAAATATGTACCGAGTATGCAAAGCGGAAAATGTAGTAAAACAAATCGAGTCATAATCGAAACGAGTAAATACGTAAAGTAAATGCATATCCAAAATACCAAAATGTTTACTTTCAAAATACAAATCATGCATGGGGCTCAGAAAATATGGTCGCCCGCCCGTCATCGGCGCCATAACACAGCATAACACCAGAAAGTTTCAAATCTCCGTATCCCCGTCACACATCATAACACAGCATAACGCCATACACAGCATAACACCAAATATGAGCGAAACCCAGCCCTCTAGCGAGGGGCTCGGCGAACCATAACACAAAGATAACACCGAGTATAACAAAGTGCGCACGACAACGAACCGCCGGGACTCGGCGAAAGATACAACAGAATGCACGAGCAGAGTCGTGAGTAACCATATGTATAAAATCATTATCATAGACTCAAAAGATAAGTAAAATGACCATACTTGGTAATCGGAATAATAACCAAACCAAATTCTTTCAAGAGTCAACAGGATTACAAAAAGAAGAGTCGCGGGACCCACGGACGGGGTGTTGACCCGAGCCGGGCCCGCCTATGGAAAACATACTCATCATACGCCATACAATCACCTACGAACATATCGGGGCAATCCGAGCCTTTCTGTGAAAGATACGGGCGTTCGTAGTTACGGAACTCTTTAAAAACAAAACTTTTTATGCATTATTTGAAAATCAAATATTCCAAAGACATAAGGGCCAATATTTCATCATATCAAGCATACGAATCCCAAGAAACAAATAAGAGTCATACACATGCTCGGATTGCGAGAATAGAATTTTCTCGAGGCTCGTGTCATAGCCTATTTGTAACTAAGGCATGCCAAAAGAAGATAGGATTGAGCTTTACATACCTCGAACGCTTCCAAAGCTACTCCAAACTCAAGCTAATCTCAACCTACGCCTCGGGCTCCCCAAGGTTTACAAATACGTCAACGGATATCAAATATTAGCTATAGCCATTTAGCCATTTAATTCCAAACTAACACTAAATTCTATAAAAATTTGGGCAGCATTTCCCCATAAATAGACCAACCCCGAGAATTTAACTCGGCTAAATAAACAACAACAACATCAACAACCAACCTAGCAACATCAATAATCAATCCGAAAGGCAATATAGCATTAGTAACTCTCTTTTACATCATTCAACAACTTTCAATATATTCAATTCAACGGCTTACCTTCAAGCCAACATCAACGCTTATACATTCAAATACCAACCCGAACCCATACCAACAATATTCAAGGACATTTCAAACAATTCATACAACATTTCCAACAATCCAACAATTGCTCCAATTTTCCCAAAAACAACCCCAAACCCGAGAACACCACTATAACCCATTCCTCACTTTCAAATCATGATTTGCACCAACAATCCACACTCTAACAATGTCATTCCCATAAATATAGAAAATGCATTAAAGGCACATAATTCTCCAAATCAGCCCATACAATTACAACATCAATCTTGAGTCATTAAGCTCTCATTTCCAACATAGAATTCACAACGACAACATTCAAAATTCCAAATAGAATTAATTCATTCATTGTCATACAATATGACCCATATTCGGCCAACACTACACATATACATATGTTGATGATTCTCATTCTTTCTTCACACTACACAACTAAACATGCTACATAAAATCAATTCATCATCTCAACACAACACACACACCTACACGGCCATACACACCATGCACGGCTTCACTTCCAACATGCCATATTTCATGATTTTCATCCATTTTAGCATACTACAACATGCATACATCATTCATAACACATAAAACAAGATTAAATCTTACCTTTCTTCCTTCAACTTCACAACTAGCTAGGGTTAGCTAGGATGAAAACTAGCGGTTTGATCGCTCCAACAACACTTTCACGTCACTTAGGGACCTCCAATTAGTGGATTTGCATCAAAGAAATACTTTTGGGATGGCTCAATTTGGACTTGAAATTTTGGGTTCTTGGCCGAGAGGTTGATGATGATGTTCTTCAACTTCTTGTTTTTTTTGCTAAGTATGGGATGAAGAAAGATGACTTAGTATTCATCTTTTGCATACTAATATAAGTCATACAAGTGTCCATGGCCCACACATGTGTTGGACCAATAAAATTTGTCCACAAAATGTGTGGGACCATTTCCAAGGTCACACGGCCAAAGGGCCAAATAATGCATGATTTGCAACTTTCAATTACATCACTTTTGGTCCCAAATTTTCTTAAATATTCCATGCCAACAAATTCATGAACCAATTATATCTCAAAACAAAATCAAAGGTCAAAAGTCCCGACTTTGTATCCCGGAATGATTTTGTCCCTAACTTACCATAGTTAAACCGGATTGTCCCAATGTACAAAATACGGGATATAACAGTATGTATGGGTAGTATGGTCTCACAAGTCTCTCATATGTGTGGGTAGTATGGTCTCACAAGTCTCTCATATGTATACGCACGTATGTACATTATTATTTTGATAGCCTAAAGGGCTAATGTTTATAAAGTAAATATGTTTTAAATGAAAGTCGTTTTCTATGATTATGAATGATGAGAAATATGAATGAAGGCAGGATAAGTAATAGAATGAGTGGTGCTCGGTGGTTAGCTCCGGGTACCCGTCATGGCCCTAGTCGGGTCGTGATAAATATACGGACACTTGTACGGTCCGTATAAACTTATACGGTCCGTATAAGTGACGGTGAAATTGCCCCTTCAACATCTCGCTTCTGTGACCATTATACGGCACATTATACGGCCCGTATAATTTTATACGGTCTGTATAAGTGACCGTATAATCCCACCAGTGCCCCTTCACTGTGATGATTCTGCGGACCATTATACGGACCATATAACATTATACGGACCGTATAATCGACCGTATAACTCATCTTTTCTCTGATCTTGTTCTCGTCACTTTGTTTGATCTCCAATGCTTATGGAACCTTCTTAGCACTTGTTTATCACCTCATTAGCAATTTAAGGGACGTTATAACTCTTCTCCAAAACATCATTAAGTCATCATTAACTTGTTACTCGTAAGTCCTTTTCGATACATACCGTATACCTTGCCTTTTCTCGATAACTTTCTTCTCTTACCTCGAATGCCTTTGAAATCTCACTTAGGGTCATCAAATGCTATTTCTCAATTATCGAAACATCGTATACATTGTGCCCTTCGTTAGTGTATTCACTGCACATTAACGAAATTTTTTTCCGAGGTGTAATAGTTTGCCAGCAGGTGGAGGGCCGAGGCAGCCCGTGTGCAACCACCAATGTGTGAAGGAGAGCTAGTCTCTGTGTTCATCAGGTCCCAGGAGCCTGATTTCTACAACAGAATGTTGTCCATGGCTGGAAGACCGTTTGCTGAATTGGTCAAAATAGGAGAGGCTATAGAAGATGGTCTAAAATCTGGGAAAATAGGTAGCGTCTTTAACAAAGCATCTGGACAAGCTGTTGCAAGAATCTTTCGCAAGAAGAAAGATGATGTGGCAAGCATATCCCACATTCCAAACCCAAGCCTAAAAGAACCACAATCCACCCACATAACTATACCTCTCATAAATTATCGAACACCTGTGTACTACGCACAACCAAGCTTTACCACTACTGTACGAGCTTAATCGGCTCCGCCTAGTGTCCGTGTGTTCGCTCCCACTTACCAAGCACCACTCCAACAAAATTACAGCCTAAATAACCCATCACAAGCATATCAACCACCCCAAAACTATCAAAATCAACCGCCACCCCTAACATACAATGCTCCACATTCCACTTTCGATAAGAGGCTGGTAAGGGAGTTCACAACACTCCTCGAGGCTAGGGCTCGACTCTTCGAAAAGCTATTGGCTGCAAGCTTGATTTAGAAGGTTCAACCGAAACCAGCACAGCCGGGAAATAGATTTGACTGGGCTGATCAGACTTGTGCCTATCATTCAGCAGAAAATGGGCACAACATAGAAGACTGTATAAATCTCAAGCATAAAATTCAAGATCTGATTGAAAAGAGGGAAATCGTCTTGGAAACCATAGCTCCTAATCTGAACACAACCCCGTTGCCCAACCATTGAAACCATGGAGTGCACATGATTGAGAGGAATAAGGAATGGGAAGATTGCAGAGCTTTAGTCCCTAGAGCAGTTGAATCCCTGGAACACACAATAGCCTCTCTCACACTTCAGGAGCATCCGAATTTCAAGGTTCTGGTCACAGTGTCGGCAGCCACGACAGCGACATCGATATTCAAAGCCTTGATTCCAGCACCCGTCGTGGACCAGGTGGCACAATAAATTTCTCCCACGAAGCCAATCACTGTACAAGCAGCTATAGCCCAGGGCATGACCCGTTCAGGGAGGTGTTACACTCCTGAGGAGTTAGCTCAGAGCGCTGCAAGGAAGGAAAACACCCAAAAGAGGGCAATAACTGAAGAAGAAGCTGAGGATTTCTAGCAGCGCATGCAACCAAAAGATTACTCCGTCGTTGAACATTTGAAGAAAACACCAGCATAAATATTTGGTGTTTTCATTACTAGCCAGCTCCCCATCACATAGACAGGCTCTCATGAGAGTATTAGATAATGCACACATACTAGCTGGTACAAGCAGCGAAGACTTGGCTGGACTGATAGCCCATATCATCGGAGAACACAAAATCTGCTTCTCAAAAGAGGAATTGCCGGCAGAAGAAGCCGCTCACAACAGAGCCCTTAACATCACCGTGGAATGCCATGGTAAAGCAATAGGGAGGGTGCTAATGGACAGCGGATCAGGCCTTAATATTTGCCCTGTCACCACATTGACCCAGCTCAGCTGGGACGTAAGCAAGATTTGCCAAACTGGAACGAACGTCAGGGGATTTGATGGATCTTTAAGTGATTCTTTGGAGAGATAGACCTACAAATCTAGGTTGGGCCTACCACTTTCACAGCAAAATTTCGGGTCATGGCAATCACTGCCAACTACAATATGCTCTTGCGAAGTCCCTCGATACACTCTGCCGGCGCAATCCCATCAACTCTGCACCAGGCGATAAAATTTAAATGGCAAGGATGAGAAATTGTGGTGGCAGCTGAGAAGGATATTCAGAAGTATCCTTGCAACATCATTCCTATGATTAAAGGGAGTCCTCATCTATCAAACTTTCATGTAGTGGAATATGTTGGGGCCACTCATGTGGAGGAAGAGGTTGGTAAGCCCATGCCAGTAGTCTACAGAATGATTGCCTCCACTATCTTTGAAGAATGGTTTTGAAACAGGAAGAGACTCGGAGGAATAACAGAGCATGTCCCAATCCCAAAAGAAAATTACCACTTCGGTCTAGGGTATAATCCTCGTGAATACAAGCTCACAAGGACAATAAAGAGAGAGCCCAGAACAATGAACTAGTTTCGTCCAATTCCGGGTTTATACCGGTCATTGCCCAAAAAGATGTCAACGCTGAATGAAGAAGAAACAGATGGGAGTCTCAAGTCACTATTCCAAGAAGAGGGATGTTACGCGGTCATTGAAGAAAGCCAGGAGATACACATCATACGCAGTCTGAGGCAAGGAAAGCGCCTGAACAATTGGACATCCACTCCCCTCTTGGCTCCTCGGTAGAGAGATGGATTTTTCTTAAAACCTTTTGCTAAAAGCGGTGACATCGGCTGAGGCCCGAATGATCACCTTTTCTAAATTAGTTCGAAATGTTTAAAAATGAAAATGGTCCGACATTGTCCTGAACCAAGATCACAGTTTTAGTTATTTGTTTTTGAATTAATGAAAAGCCTCGATCTACAAAAAACTGCTATCTTTATCAGATAATAATAATAATGAAGGTTTTTCTAGCTAACTACGCATAATAGGTAATAATAAACCTAACTTTACTCTGCCTCGCCTTTATAGTATTAATCATAATAAAACAACTAAAAATGTCATAACGTGTCGAGAAACGAATGAGGTAAACAATCAACAGGAATATGACGAGTACGATGAATCAACAATGATGCCAGAGGGACTGGTAGAAGAATTGGAAGAACTGGAAGGAAAGAAAAAACCAAATATGGATGAAACTGAGGTAATCGACCTTGGTGACGAGGGGATATCAAGGAGACGTGAATCAATGCTCACTTGGGAGCTCCACAGAAAGAAGAGCTCGTAGCTCTATTAGAGGAATATGTGGATGTCTTCGCCTGGTCATACGCAGATATGCCAGGTTTGAGCATTGAAATTATAGCTCACATATTGCCTATTAAGGAAGGCTTCGCGCCGGTTAAGCAAAAAACCAGGACATTTAAGCCTGACCTGAGTGTCAGGATAAAGGACGAAGTGGAGAAACAAATTAAGTTCGGAATAGTGGAGGTGACGTCCTACCCCACTTGGGAGGCTAACATAGTGCCAGTACCCAAAAAGGACAGAAAGGTTCGAATCTGTGTGGACTACCGAGATCTTAACCAGGCCAGTCCAAAAGACAACTTTCTACTTCCAAACATCCACATCCTGATAGACAACTGCGCCAGACGTGAGCTGCAGTCATTCGTGGATTGTTTTGCCGGGTACCACAAGATACTCATAAGCGAAGAAGATATTGAAAAGACAGCCTTCATCACCCCTTAGGGAGTCTACCATTATAGGGCAATGCCGTTTGACCTCAAAAAAGTCGGTGCCACATACATGAGAGCTATGGCTACCCTGTTCCATGATATGATGCATCAAGAGATTGAGGTCTATGTGGACGATGTCATCATAAAATTAAGGGAAAGTTCAAAGCATACTGTGCATTTACATAAGTTTTTCGACAGACTTCGTAAATTCAATCTAAAACTGAACCCTGCAAAGTGAGCATTTGGAGTGCCTGCAGGTAAATTGCTGGGATTCATAGTCAGCCGTAGGGGATTGAACTAGACCCTACCAAGATTAAAGCAATTCAGGAGCTACCACCTCCCAAAACCAAGAAAGAAGTCATGAGCTTCTTAGGAAGGTTAAACTACATTGGACGATTTATAGCCCAGTCAACTGTGATTATAGAGCCAATCCTCAAGTTGCTCAAGAAGGACGCTCCCACAAATTGGACAGAGGAATGCCAAGAGGCATTTGATAGAATCAAGAGATACCTTTCCAATCCTCCCGTCTTGGTACCGCCCAGGCCAGGGAGTCCTCTGTTACTGTATCTGTAAGTATCAGAGTAGGCATTCGGGTGCATGCTCGCCAAGCATGATGAAGAGGGCAAAAAGGTACATGTCATCTACTATTTGAGTAAGAAGTTCACCTCTTTCAAAGTGCGATATACGCTTGTAGAAAATACCTGTTGTTCTTTGACCTGGATTGCCTAAAAATTGAGGCACTACCTATTAGTGTTTACCACTCACCTCATATCGAGAATGGATCCGCTAAGATATATTTTCCGACAACCGATGCCCATAGGAAAATTAGCTAAATGGATATTGTTTCTAAGTGAATTCGACATCGTGTACGTGGCACAAAAGGCAATCAAAGGACAAGCCCTAGCGGATTTGCTGGCGGAAAGTCCCGTAGATGATGAACTTGTTACACCTCGAAAAAAATTTCATTCATGCATAGTGAATAGACTAGCGAAGGGCAAAAATTATATGATATTTTGATAAGTAAGAAATAGCACTTGATGATCTTAATTTATATTTCAAAGGCATTTGAAGTAAGAGAAGAAAGTTTGCTAAGAAAAGCAAGGTATACGTTACGAATCGGAAAGGATTTATAAGTGATAAGGTAGCAATGATTTAATGATGTCTGGGAGAAGAGTTATAATGTCCCTTATATTGTTAACGAGGTGTTAAACAAGTGTCAAGAAGGTTCCATAAGGATTGGAGATCAAACGAACGACGGAGATCATTCTAGGGAAATGGGGTTATACGACCAACTTATACGGTCCGTATAACATTATACGGTCCGTATAAGAGTCCGTATAACACCCAGCAAAGATGATGTTTGCCTGGTGGTGAACCACGACCACTTATACGGGCCGTGCAATGTTCTACGAACCGTATAAGTGTCCGTGGAAGTCCCGACGGGCTGAGTTAAGTTCAATTATATAAATGTGATCCCACTTCACTAATTTCGTTTCCCACACTTCTTCATCTCTCTCAAGGCTTCTAGAGGGTTCCACACACTTCTTCCATAAGAACTCAAGATAGATTCAAGATCAACTTCATCAAACCAAGAGATTAAGTGTAAGAAGCTCACTAGAGTTCATCCAAGACAAGGAATCCAAGTAAAAGCGAAGCTAGGGTTTTGGTGCAAGAGGAGTATCTCCGCTCAAGGCTGATTCTTACACTATCTAAGGTAAGTTTTATGATCATTCCATGATTGTTTAAAGTAATGAGAGGTTGGAAGATTTGGATTGTAGAAGGATATAGAAAATGAGTCATGAATGTGAGGATAGTGACATTTTGAGTGGTAGTTTGGAATAAGTCATGAATATTGATATGTTGTGATCATAATTATGTTATAAATGACATTTAGGACATGGGATAAGTATTATATATGAGAAAACGCAATAGTGAACTATAACCATGATTATGGAGAAGTTAAAGTGAAATCAAGAGATATGGATGATGATTGTTGCTTATAATATTGTGAATGTTGTTATGGATGTTTGGGAGTTGATATGTAATATGAGGAAAGTTGTATAAATAAAGGAAATGATGCCCAATTTTCTCTAGCTTTAGTAAGCACGTTCATGTAATCGATTAGCTAATGTTAATGCGAATTCTATTGAAGGTAGAAACGTGGGCATTGAAGGAGAACGAGCAAGCGATAGAATAGTTAAACGAAAAAGGTATGTGAGGCTAGTCCTTTCTTTCTAAGGCATGACTCTATGGTATGAATCTTCCTATCTTTCAATGACTTCTCTGCATATATGTATATACCGAAAATGATGAGTCTACGTTATAAAGAGCTCTCATGAGATAAAGTTAAGAGATATGTTATGAATATGATGATGAGCCCAAGTCTAGAGAACCTAAAGCTCATGATATGATATTATTACGAAGCTAATGACCTTCATATGATTCTTTGATACTATTCATTGTTGCTAGACCCACCTTATGATACTAGTCCTTTCTTTCTAAGGCATGCCTCCTATGGCATGAACCTTCCCATTTTTTCATGATCTTCCGACATAACGAAAATTATGAGTCTATGACTATAAGAAGCTACATATGTATAAGATAAAGAAAAGAGATAAGACACGAGTATGATAATGGATGATGATGATGAGTTTAAGTCTAAAGAATCCTAAAGTGAGATATGATGCCCATGAAGTTAATGATTCTAAGTACGGTTTCATTGATGCTTTTTCTTGTGTACACTCAACTTAAAACGTTATTCCCCTCAAGGTGAGATGTGATGATTATGATTACTCCATAATGTAATCGGGGGTCCACGACCTCATGTCACCCCGACATCGCCATAGTTGCCTTCAATGTTCTACTGTATGCTTTAATGATAGATGTATGGTAATGCTAAGGATGATGTTGATTTCATTTGTGTATTTTTATGTATGTATGTATGTATGGATGGATGGATAGCATCGAGTCCCGCAAGGGCCGAGTACGGATACCATCGAGTCCCGAAAGGGCCGAGTACGGATAGCATAGAGTCCCGGGAGGGCCGAGTACGCGTGATACTGAGCCTATATGGCCGGGTACGTGAATGTACTGCATTGTAAGTTATTGCATATGTAAGCATGTGGATGTAATAAGTGTATTACTAGGAGAATAAAGGGGTAAGTAGGTATGACGAATGTTTAAAAAGTATTATGAGAAACAAACGGTTCTTTCACCTTATGCTATTCCTCATGCTCTTATCATATTATTATCCACACCTTACATACTCAGTACAATGTTTGAACTGACGTCCGTTTTCTTTGGACGCTGTGTTCATGCCCACAGGTAAACAGGGAGAAGATCCAGACTCGTAGGAGCTGTTAGCTGGCCTTGAGAGCACTCCATTATTTCGGAGGTGCCATTGCTTATTGTTTTGTGTATATGTTTTTGGGCACGACGGGGTCCTGTCCCGTCCATATATCTAGCACTCTAGTAGAGGCTCGTAGATGCATATGTGTGGGTAGTATGGTCTCATGATGTCCTTATTGTATGTACATTATATTGATAGCCGAAGGGCTTATGTATATAAAGGTAATTATGTTTTAAGGTGAAAAATGATTTTTCTATGATTTAAGTATAAGATTAATGAATGAACGCTTGATGTGTACGATGGGTAAAGATATGAGCGGTGCTCGGTGGTTAGCCCCGGGTACCCGTCATGGCCTCTAGTCGGGTTGTGATAGAACTGGAACCATTACGGACTTTCTTCCCAGACGAGGAAGTGATGGCCATGGAAGAAGAGGTGGTGGAACCATATTCGGGCTAGAGAATATTTTTCGATGGAGCAGTCAATTACAAAGGATCAGGCATTGGGGCGGTGCTGATATCAGAAACAAGGAAACACTACTCGATGGCCGCAAAACTCAACTTTAGATGTACCAACAACATGATGGAATATGAAGCATGTATCTTAGGCCTCAGGATGGCGCTGGACATGAACATACAGGAGTTGTTGGTAATCGGGGACTCCGATTTTTTTATCAATCAAATGAAAGGAAATTGGCCAACCAAAAATGATAAGATACTCCCATATGTGAATCTGGCACAAAGATTGAGCGGGAGATTCAAGAGTGTTGACTTCAGGCATACTCCAAGTGCTCAGAATGAGTTCACTGACGCATTGGCCATAACAGCGTCTAGATCCAACACCTTGAGAGCACCCACATTGATTCGCTGGAGATCACACTGAGAGAAGAGTAGGCCCATTGCGCCTATGTAGAGGCCGAGCCAGATGGCCGACCATGGTACGCCAACATTAAGGCCTACCTGGAAAAAGGGGAGTATCCCCGAGAGTTCGACAAATCGGAAAGAAGACTATCAGGAGATTGGCCAATGGTTTCTTCTTGAACAAGGAAGTACTATACAAAAGGACCCCTGATCTTGGGTTGCTCAGATGCGTGGATGCCGAAGAGGCCACAAAATTGTTAAAGAAGTGCACGTGGGGACATGCGGACCCCACATGAGTGGATTCGTCCTTGCTAAGAAAATCCTGAGGACAGGATATTATTGGATGACCATGGAGCATGACTCCTGTAAATTTGGGAAAAAGTGCCATCAGTGTCAGATACGCGGGATCTGATCAAGGTTCCACCCACAGAATTACATGCAATGAGTGTAGCGGGTCAATATTTTTTCTGATTCGTATTTGCACTTGCCTCATTTAAAAAGGAAAGTGTCCCGCGGAAGTACCGCTGTCAATCATACCGGGAAGAAGGAAAAATATACGTCTACGTGATGGTGCTCTAAATGGACTTTGTTTTAGAGTCGCCACCTAATTTTTAGGAATTTAGGAAAACCAGTTCGAAAAGGGTTCATTAAAAAACGATTAAATTTTAAAAGAATCCTAATCTAACCAAAGTATGGGTAAGGGTTCTGGTGATCTCTCGGAGAAGGTGTTAGACACCCCGGTATTAAAGATCCGTAAAATACGGTTAACCTACGGGTTCTAATAGTATGCCTTTGTAGATATAATTATTTATAGTGAAAATTGTTTCGGCTTATATTTTCACAACAAAGGATTTAGTCATTCATGCGAGATATACCACATTTCAAGAAATAAAAATGGTTAAATTTTGCCCAAAATTGGGTATTTGGGTGTCTGACTATAATACTTAGGTTAATACCCGAAGGCTCTTAACCCAAGTAGGACCCTACATAAGTCCACCCAAAAATAGTTTTGAAAAATATATATATTTGTTTTAAGTATAGAAAGTAATTTTTAGGAAAATAACTTTAGGCATACTATTATAGTCCATACAGTAATTGTATTCTAGTCCATTTTATCATTTTTTTTTTTGTCAAGTTTCATTTTTTATCTAAGTCTAAGTAGTCACAATCAGTCCCACAAATTCTGAGCATCAGTATGAATCTGTCCATATGTCACAAGTCCACAGGTTTCATAAATGTTCAATTTAGACCTTAATTTCATAAAAAATCGAAAGTTTTAATCCTTTTGTTCAAATCCGCTCCGATTTCAAATTGATGTCCCAAAACTAGTCTTAATTTTTGTAACAAATTCATTTTTTGTGGCGACTTTAAAATTCGTGATAATCCTATAAGGGTTCCAATTGATAAACAAATACATAAGTACAGAATTTAAATGCGCAAATAAGGAGATAAGGACATTGGGCCGACCAAACCCAAATAGAAACAAGTATGCAACGGGGTGTCCTTAGGGCCCAAAAATTATGTATGCTCAATGCTATGCTCCAAGAGAGGTTGACTCGACCTAGATACGTTAATGGGCCTCATTGAGGCCCACCAACGGGTTTTGGTGGACAGAATACAAACGGGTATACATAATATTAGTACACGTTCGTAAATCAAATTGTATAAAGTTAAGATCACAATAATTATTGCAAAGCCAAAAATTATAACCCATTGGGCCTGGCCCATTAATAACAATCAACGACATCCAACGGCCCAAGTATAAAATAAGCCCAAAATAGTAGTAAGGATAGGTCAAACAATAGAAACGCATATGACAAGCCCAAATGACAAGCCCGAGCTGAAAATTTCCCTAGTGTTAAGAGGTAATAAACGTGATATACCACAGGTATAGTACTCCATTTTTCTCAAAATTTTTCTAAGTGTCAAAGCTGTAATATACATGATATACCACTAATATACCTACTAAAAATAGAGAGAGAAAACCCATAAAAGGGCATACCCTCTATACTCCTGATACACACCATACATTCAGCTGATTATCATCATCTTAACCACCTTACTGAAAGCGTAATAGAAAATTTTAAACCTACCGAATGATCCTAGCAGTCTCCAAATTCCTACTTCATTCTATCAAACAAGACCGATACAAGCAGGCACAGTCCTCTAGGATTGTTTACAAGCATAGAACAAAGGAGTCACATGGTCCTTTAGTAAGCAACAAAGAGAACCTAAGTGGCTTTAGACGATGCCTAGACACAATAGACACTTGAAGTTTCATGCAATCAACTATGACAATGCCAAGAAGTATATGGTTGGTTTTAGAATGACAAATAAGTAACAACAACAATGGCAGAGTAGGGAGAGCACAACAGTACAAGAGCAAAAGTGACAAGGCAAAAGGTCCCAATTATCATATTCAAGAATCTTAACTTCTAGCCCTTTCTAGGAGGTCAGTAGCTAATAGAGGCAAGATGATGCATTATCTAGTCAAGAATCCATTTTTAACCAAGAAGGGACTTGACCAAGTGCAAGCAAACTATTTTCTTAATCCATCCCCTTCACCAGAAGCCATAGAGGCCAGTTCTTATTATTTATAGCCATTTTATGTCAATTTTAGCTTAAGCAAGTTTAGATATTTGTCAGGTTTAAAGTACAAGTCCCATAATTGGTCTAACAACAATGGATCCTATAAAAAATACTAGCACAAGAATCTCAAATGATGATCTAATATCAGTTTATTCTCAGGATGGCACAAATGGAATAAAGGCCTAAGTGTAGATAAAAAATGATCAATACCAGTTTTCAAACAAAAGGGAATTCCAATTTTGGGGGGAAGGCAATCAAGACAAGTTATAAAAGGCAAAAGGATCAAAATGGTGCATGATACTGTTCCTAGGTGTAAACATAAGTCAAATTCAACAAGGGAATTTTCAAACGACAACACTAAGAAATTTCAGCCCATCCAGTTAAAGTAGAACGATTCAGGGACACCTAATTCTATTCTAGGTGCAAGTTTAGGTCAGGTTTCAACATGTCAAACCAGAACAAAGGGAGTTCTATTGGGATAATCACAATCACATTCATAGAGTCAAAAGGATCTAGATGGTGCAGATATGGCATAATTCAAACAAACAAGTAAGGGAGAATAAAGTGCACAAGTCACAGGATTAATCAAACCAAATGGCCAAGGGAATGGTCCACACAAATACAGGCCCCACACTTAGTCCTTTTTAAACACTTTTGGTTTAACTTCAACTCTTATGTACACTTTAACTCTAGGTGATGGAAATTCCCAGAACTGTGACCCCAAAACTCAAATCCAGAGGACACAAGTCTAAAAAATAACTGATTATAGAGCATTCTTGACATGGACAAGTGAAAGGAAAACCAATTCCACAAGTAACACACAGCAGCTTCAAAAGTACTATTCTAGGCCTGTTATACTTAGTTTTAAAACAGGAAATTAAGCCTCCAAAAACTCTTTATACTTCTAACTTCTGATAATCAGCTTGACAGAATAAGCATTAGCAACACACACAAAGTTCTAAATGACACTTAAACTCTCAGAAATCAATAAGGCAGACAACAAATGACATGGACCTTCCAAAATAATCTTTTATATCCAGGTCCTCCTTTTAAAAGTCCACATACTCCACTAGCAGTTTCTAAAATCTCAAACAAATTTTAAAATCCACAATCTAAGTCCAAAAACCAACTCAACCTTTCAGAGGAGACTTAATAGCACCGGAGATGGACAAGCCAATATTCAAACAAAATAGAAGCAAATCTATAAATCACCAGTCTTCATCTTTAATTTTTTTTTAACAACACAGTTGTTTAAAAGAAACCATAAATTCAAGTTTAAGGCTCACAAGGCAACAGACAAGATACTGGATTTTCAAAACACATTTAAGGATCTCATAACCACATTTTCAAAGCATTTTAAAGAGAGATGGTTTCACTAAAGCTAGTTCTAGGTTCAGTTTTAGCACCGCATTAGATGTCACAAGCCTTACAAGTTTGAATCAAATCTTTTAAGAGACAGCCTAGTCATAACCAGTTCTTAGCAACTTAATATGGTCCAACAATGTATAGGGAAAAAAATATTCAAGTTCTAGGATCAAACATAGAAAAGAAAGGAAGGAAGAATCTAAATCATTTCTATGCTTGGGTCCAGGCTTCCTTTTTGAAGGTTAAACTTAGTCTTCTTTAGCTTCCACATGGTTTGGCAAACAAAAGGGTGTTTAGAAGTTATCTAATCAAAACAGGCTCACTGAGTATATCAACAGTAACTTAGACAAGTGACTAGTATACACACAAGACCAAATAAGACTCAAGTTATACTGATGAATGAACTAGATAGGTTAAAACTCATCAAGTTCCCATTTTTTAACAAATATTCCAATTTTGGAGGCTTTAATCCACATTTAAAGATTCACAAAGCAAGTAGATAGGATCATTTTTGTTTTTCAAATACTTAGTCAAGTACAATAATGGCAAAATGTATACATAAAGGCAAAGCAATCACTGAGTTACTTAGTTTAAAAATAGGAGGATTAGAGGGACTTAGAAGCTGTTTTTATTTTTATTTTTTTTACAAACATACTGAAAAAAAATCAGCCTTTAAAGGGGAAGGACTAATTCAAATACAAATACCGCAATCAACCAAAGATTCCTTCTTAGTTCAAATATATGTAAACAACACAACACAAGCACTACATTCCAGGATTTCAAGGTCATTTTATGTCTAAATTGATCCTAAAGGACCATATAAATCTAAAACAGGTGACAGATCTCAAAATCTTCAGAAATATACTCAAAATAGACCACTTCAAAGGGAGAATAAAACTTAAATTCATTTTTTCAGGACTGGCTCTTATTTTAAGATTATTTAGCCATTTTTAGAATCATTCCAAGACATCATGTAGGCTAGGTTTCAATTTTTAACAATGAACATAAGAACATAAGCTTATTTTTTAAGATTCTATACAGCTTTAGACAGTAAACATTAATATTTAACTGCAAATCAGATTACACAGTCCATAACTTGCTCAAAACCATTTAACAAACTAAAAGAATGAACCAAAGCTGTCACGGTAGGGCTAGAAGTGCTAAAAAAACCTCAGAACCACAACTAAGTAATCACAAAAATGGAAGAAGGAAGCTCTAGCATCTTAAACTCAGTAACCAAGAACCAAAGTAAAATACCTTCTTCATTTTTAACTTGTTTTAACCTTAATACCTAACAACTAACAATCAGAATCCTCTTAGACTTCATTATATTGTTATTATAACATTGCAGCCTTTAAAACTCCAATGAAACAGTAAACAAAAACCAAAAACCAACATCTACTTCTTTTGACTTTTATTTTAGTCTTAATACCTAGTAACTAATGATTAAAATCTTTTAAACTTCATTATGCTAGTATTATAATACAATAACATGATAAGCTCAATGAAACAACAAACAAACAACCCTTATACTAACATGAACAACCATCAACATATATATACCAACTATATTCATAAAACAATAACTTTAAAAACAGGTTTTAAACAATCATTCACAAACAAATAGCCTTCATACTAACATGAGCAACATCAACATATACAGGTTAACTCGACTCATAAAATAGTGAATTTAAAACAGCTTTTAAACAATCATTCACAAGTTAATACATAGGATAAGCTAGAGATAGGAATAAAATGAAATCTAATGGAGTATTACCTTTTTGTAAGGCAACCCAAAGGTCAAAAGAAGATTGAATCACACTTCAAGCAATAAAAACCTTTTCTATCCTTAGATTACCCTTTTTCTTTTTCTTTCTATACTCTCTTATATATTCACCAACTATATAGATGAAGCATGGTAAATTTTTAAGGATATTGAAATCTGCCCTCCTCTCCCCCTTTCTCTTGCAATTTATAGCCAAAACCTTATAGGAATCCTATGGTATCATAGAAGGACACCTGGCCCCTCCAAGTTTCCCCCCAAATTCCCAAGATTTATACCCTATTCCATTTCAAAAATAAAAACCAGATGGGACAAACGAAATATTAACAAACTTGTACACTAAAATCAAATAAAAATCCACAAAAAATCAGATAAATGCATGAAATAGTACATTTGCCAATAAAATCGACTTAGGGTACAATTCCAACGGTGCAATGTACCAGAATTGTACCAATGGGATGAAATCCCCTAAAACCCGTACCCAATGTATGAAAATTCGTGCAAATTACCCTCGAATTCCCACATAAGCGTGTGTGGTGCACAAGATGGCTAAGGACTCGAGTCGCCTATGGCAACCAACACGCGTGGAAAATCTGAGCAACATCCATGCGAATACGACTCAAAACAATATAAATAGCTAAAATCAAATGAAATTAAACCTCGTAATTACAAGAACACATGAAAGGACATAAAAGCCCTCTCAATTTGGGTAAAAAATGACCAGAAATTCGCCATGAAACACCACAAGAGGCTGCAAAACCCTAGCCCCAAAATCACCTTCGGTGAAGAGAGAGAGACGGGTGAACGAATGAAAATGTGTGTGTGTGGGTGTGGGGGGGGGGGGGGGGGGGTAAAGTTTATTTTATTAAACTTTCCCTCCCCCTTTTTAATACCCCCCCTTAAAGTTTTGAAGCATTTAAATTAACCCCCCCTTCCCCTAATTTAAATTAAATAAAGACTAACGATTATAAATACACATATAATTAAATAAATAGTTATTTAGGCTAATTAAAATTTAAAACCCGTAAATTTAAAATATTAGCTTCAAAACAAGCCTAAGATTGATATAGTTCCGGGGGATATTTAAAAATGTGAAAAATGTGGTCAAAATGAGCCGTAACTCTTACGTCCTCTTAATTAACAATTTTTTTCGAGTTAAGCGGAGCGGGATGTTTATTTCCTTCTGAATTATATTTATGAAAGTAAATAACTCGTAAATTTCTTGCAATTGTAAACTTTTACAGAATAATAATTAAATGTCAATTTTTTTGCAACTTTCTCAGGATTTTGAAATTTTAATTTTTTGAGGGTACATCCCTACTCCATTTTTGACTCAGGAATTTTTGAAAATTAAAATACGTGTCTTATGAGGTGAAAATTAGGTGTCAACAATGAGCTCCCCTTGGCCTTTCGTGGCATGGGGAATGTATGTCATAGGACCCATTGAGCCTCCGGCTTCCAACGGACATTGCTTCATCTTAGTCGCCATAGACTACTTCACTAAATGGGTAGAGGCAACTTCCCACAAATCAGTGAACAAGAAAGTAGTGGCTAACTTCGCCAAGAACAATCTGATATGTCATTTCGGTGTGTCGAAATCCATCATCATGGACAATGGTGCCAATCTGAATAGCCATTTGATGAAGGACATCAGTGAGCAATTCAAAATCACTCACAGGAACTCTACCACCTATCGGCCACATATGAATGGAGCCGTAGAGGCTGCCAACAAAAAAATCAAAAGAATCTTAAGGAAGATGGTCGACAATTACAAGAATTGGCAAGAGCAGCTGCCTTATGCACTGTTAGGATACAGAACAACAACCATAACTTCCACTGGGGCAACCCCATACCTCCTCATTGATGGTACAAAAGCGGTCATAGCCTTAAAAGTAAAGATCCCTTCACTCAGGATCATCCAAGACGCAGAGCTGAAAGATGCAGAATGGGTTAGAAATCATTACCAACAACTGGCTATGATAGAGGAAAAGAGAATGGTGGCGGTGTACCACGAACAGCTGTATAGACAAAAGATGTCTAGGGCTTTCAACAAGTGGGTCAGAACTTGACTTTTCCAGATCGGACAACTCATGCTAAAGCGAGTCTTCCCTCACCAAGAGGAATATAAAGGGAAATTCGCACCGAACTGGCAAGGACCATACATGGTTAGGAAAGTGCTCTCAGGCGGAGCCGTAGTCCTAGCTGAAATGGACGGACAAGAGCGGCCCAAGGCCATCAATGCACACGCACTTAAGAGATACTACATTTAGGATTCTATTTGTTTGTAATCGCATTGCTATTTTCTTGTAATCGTACCTTTTGCTTGTAATCGTATTAGAATAGGAGAGAAACAAATCATCTCTGTAATGAACAACGCAATGACTTGAATTCCCCAAGACAAGATACGTAGGCGCTCTCGAGCTCGGTCGTCATAAAAAGAAAAACCAAGAAACCCCTAGGAAAGCTCAAAGACAATGGGGCGGGAAAGGTCCACAAGATCAAGCTTGCAAGGGTCAGTACAAGAACAAGATAGTATCAAGCCTACACTAGGGCAGACCTAAAAAATTCCTAAACAGTCAATGAAGAAAGGCACAAAGTAAAGCCATACACTGGGGTAGAATTTTTAAGGGGACCTCAAAAATTCCCGCTTAGCAAGACAACACAAAGGACACCCAAAGCAAGCCCTAAAACCGGGGCAGAATTTTTTAGATCTCAAAAATTCTACCAATATGAAAGTTGGCAACCATGTCTCCGAGAAGAACCGGAAGACCTCGTTCGAAGAAAATACACGTCATGACACATAAAGATGAAACAAACATTTAACTTTAAGAAAAAATAACATGCGTTTTATAAATTTTTATTTTTGAATTTTCAATAAATATATATAGCATAATTGAGTCCCAGAAACATCTCTCAAAATACGGAGCCCAAGGGGGTCCAGAGGAGTATCAGGAGGAGACACCAGGCGGGAAGACGACGACGCTCATCAACTTTCTTAGGAAACTCACAATTTTTTTCTGTGAATACAGGTTTTTCCTTCTACAGGACAGTAGATATACCATCAACCAGCTTACTCACAACAAAGGCAAATGGCGAAGCCCAAACTGTGGAGAAAGACACGGAGGGGTCATAGCAGAGAAGGGGGTATTGAAGAGACATCTGACCGCGAGAGTCACGGAGGAAATGAATGACAAAGATGCATCAGACCAAGAGGGTCACAATGGATGGGCATAAAGATAAATGCGACCAAAAGGATCATGACAAGCACAAAAGGCAAATTTGGCCACAAGGGTCAACAACCAATGCAATGAACGAAAGAAAGATTATCCAGCCACAAGGGTCATAACTGTCATTTACATGCCGAGAGGGCCATTCATTTATTTTTCCAAGAGGGACATTCATTCAAACAACCAAAAGGGCCATTTATACAAATAGCCAAGAGGGCTATTCATTCAAACAACCAAGAGGGCCGTTCATTCAAACAAAGCTAAGAGGGTCATTCATACAAACAGCCAAGAGGGCCATTCATTCAAACAAGCCAAGAGAGCCATTAAAAAAAAACAGCCAAGAGGGCCATTCATACAAACAAGCCAAGAGGGCCATTCATACGAACAGCCGAGAGGGCCATTCATTGAAACAAGCCTAGAGGGCCATTCATCTAAATTTTCACAAGAATATCTGCATATTATCAAGTTCAGGAGAGGAGCACACAGCCGCCCAAAACGAAGCCGGTTGCTGAACTAGATCCAAACAAATCGCGGAGTAAACGTGAAACTTTTTCTTACGCAACCGGTCAAGATAGGGTACCCATGAGAGTCAAGCTCTCTGACCATCCTTTTGAAAGCCATCCAATCTTAGACTCAGCCATAAATTGTTTTGTTTTAATTTTTTTTCCACTAAAAATCGCGACTGGTCAGATACACACCGGGAAGTCTAAATGCACTCCCGCATAAGGGTTATACCCTTCTCCAACAAGTCGAACTACATGTGACTTGATTCTTGGGAACCAGGGATATGTAGTTAAACTCAAGCCCCAAGAGTCGGTCACATTCTAACAGTATTCTGGAGAAACCCAATTAGAATATTGGGATCCCCGGATAGTTCCTTCTAAATCACTTGAATGTCTTTAGTTGAGTAGAACTACAAGCCGCCTGAATTCTCATATGACATGAGATATGTAGGAAATCCAGAGACCAGGATCCGGCAACACAAGTGAAAATTGCATGGAGACAAAGGGTAAAATGAGTTGGGTCAGTTAAAAATTAGGGTTAGTCAAATTTCGTTGCTCAGGGATGGCCCTACCATCCCCGAACACCGAAGGGGCAGTTGTTGACACCTAATTTTTGGCCTCCCATAATATATTTCAATCACTCAGAATCCCCAAATAATAAATAAATGAGTTGAGCATTTTTAAAAGCCTTAAATGGTTTTTATAAATTGTCCAGATCAATATTTGTTCCCTTTAAATTAATAAAAAGCGATTTTCATGCATCGTAAATTTTATTTAGAAATTAATGAGCATTTTCATGATATTTTATGAGATTTTGTTAAATTTAATTAAAAAGAAAAGAGAGAGAGAGAGAGAGAGAGGAAAGGTTCTTATTTAATTATTTAAAATTATTTTGCAAATAATTCTTTCCTTTTATTTTTTATATTTGAAAGTTTGAATAATTTAAGTAATTTACTATTTAACCTTTTAAACTTTTGTTTTTTATATAATCTGCATGATTTGTCTAAATAGGCATAATTGCCCTTAAGTTTTTAATTAGCCTAATCAATTAATTAAGGGATAATTACTACAAAATTGATCCATTTATATAAATATATTTTTTGCCTTGGCCACAATTAATTTAGTCAGTTCATAATTTAAAGAAATTAGAGTTGTTTTGCAAAATCAGCCTGTTAACATTTTATTTGAAATAATAGGTTTAATTTGATTTCCAAAAATTGTTAAAAAGGCCATAATTGAAATAATTATGCTAGGCTAATTAACTAAGCCATTTTATGCCCATTAAAAATTTGACTGACTTTTTAAAATTATTTTAAAAAAATAATCACGGCCTAATTTTTCCCGTAATTAAAATTTTCTCCAATTTTAATATGCTTTCTAATTATTTGTTTTTAGGTATTAGATATAAGGCCCACTTAATTGATTTTAGAATTGGGACCGAGTCCAACCCAAGACCAGGCTGAGACCCAACCCAATTCATTTTTTAAACGAACAATAGGTATAACCCCCCACGCCCCTTTACTTCATTTTTTCATTTTTCAAAATAACCCCCCCCCCCCCCCCGGCACCGGATTCTCTCTCTCTCTTTCCTTTCTCATGAAACCCTAGTAGCGGCCATGCTCTCCCTCGTCTCTCGCATGCCAAAAATGGCATAGTTACAGACGTATGCTGACATGCACTGCGTTTGTATGCTCTTTGTGGTAAAATATCAAAAGATTCGCTTGTTTCTATGATTTCTTTTACCCGAATATGGTAACAAATCCTTACTTTACTCTTTATTTTCAGATCTTTAGACAAAATCATCATTTTCTTATGCTTCAAATTTTATTTTGCTCACATCCTATTGGTCTACGTTTGTTGAGTTAGATCGACCCAAAAAGGGTTAGAACGGACCGTAGGTGTTGGCTTGCCTTAAGATCTGGGTCGTTGATTGGCTGTTTACTGAGTTTGATTGTAAAAAAAAAAGGGTTTTGTCCCACATCATTGTTGTTTGGTTTCAGTTGAACTTTTGGGGTTCTATAAATAGAACCCTAACCCTCGTGCAAAAGAGAAGTTTAGAAGGTGAAAAAATAGTAGATAAGAAATAGAGAAATAAAAGAAGTTGGAAAACTCAGATTTTTCGAAAAAAACAAAACTTCTTAGTAAAAAGAATTTTAAAACCTAGACTGAATATTTGGGGGTTTTTTTTTTTTTAGTTAAACTATTAGTCCTTACTTCATTTATTTTTCGTGTGTGGCTGGGTTGCTAAGGTTTGGAAGCACAAAGGCTCCCAAATCCATTCTTTTCTTGGCTGCGCACACAAAAGGTAAACCTTAATTCACTTCAGTTTTGTTATTTAGTATTCTTCCTAGTTTAAGTGTATTTACCAGTTAGCTATGTTTTGATGTCTATTAACGATGGTGCTTATTTGTTAAGTGTGCCTTATTTGGTTCTATGCTTGGCATGTGCTTTATTTGATGCAAACACAGTAAGAATTAGTATAAATGTCATGGTGAAATTCATTTAAGAGGAAGGCTGCTTGAATCACTTATTAGTTTTGCTTGTTCATCTGATCTTAAGGTTCTATGTTCACTATAAATAAGTTTGTATGAAGTGCTTTTGAAAATTCCTTCCCCTTTCCTTTCTTTCTTGAATGCTTTGTTAGTTCATTGATTATGATCCTAAGTAGAGTCAACATAGGGAAGTTCAGCTTATTTTTAAAGAGAGATGAGACAGTCCATGTGTTGATTTAGATGAATGTGGGTGATTTGCTTGCAGTATGTGCTTGTGATTACAATTAGAAGTCCCATACTTTGTTAATCAGTCATAAACTGCCCCTCTTGTGAAGTGAGGTCTTTTGTCAAAGTCTTAACTGTGGTTGTTTGAACTTGACAAGTTGGTTTGGATACAACTCCTGATGTGTTCTCTTTCTTTCAAAATAAATAAGTAAATGAACACTTAGGTAGGATTTAAACCTGTTTGCTGAACCTTTGAAGATATAACAGTAGGTTACCTTATTTATTCTTTCCTTTTCTCTTAAATGATCTTTCTCATTTAGAATAGAATTAAGACAAGATAAGTCAATGGTTTGTTTGTCAATTAATCCTAAAACAAAGGGGTATCAAGTTCATGTTTTAAGTTTGTAGGTTGGTAGACTGTTCATGGTAGTATCTGTGGTTGTGTTATCATCTAATGTAGGCTAGACTATGTGTAATCACCTGTGATTTGTGGCAAATGTGTGCTAATTGTCCATGATTTATAGCAAAGCCTAGAACCATTATGATTAAGGCATTTGAGTGTGGATTCTGTTTCCTTTTTGGTTTGCTCAAGGCTTGTTTTATTGTCTGGATTTGTTGCCTAAACACATGGTTTTCATAACTTGTTTTGTGTAGTCCATGTCATAAACCCCTCACCTGTGAATAATTTATTCCCAAATGTGCTGAGTTTGATAAAAAGGGGAAAAGTGGAAATGAAAAGAAGTGATTAACTGTAGGAACAATAGGATTAAGCTCTCATTTGAAGACTAATTAGAGTTAATCTAATTGATAACTAGCTAATAGGTTGGTTGTCAATCTGTAACTTAGTTATGGTCATGTTGAAACTGAAAAGTATAAAAATGGAATGAAATGGTGTCTAGGAAAGAAGTGTGTTCTCTTATTTGTGATTTCTTCTTGTTGGTCCTGCCCCATTAGTTATTTTACTTAAAAGGGCGAAGTAAATTTATTATGAAAGAATGGACTGATATGCTATACTCTTGCATCTGTGTTGCTTTTCATTATCGGTCTTAATTTGGTAAGCGATCATAAGTGTTCCAATTTTATGAGTTTAAGTGTTAAAAGAAGAATGAAATGAAGCAGCTTGGTTTTGATTTGTCCAAAGTCCTGAACAGTTTGGGGACTAAGGCTTTTGTCTTGAGACATGAATTCTTTCTTTGCTTTCCTGTGTGCATAAGTGGATGATGTAATAATAATAACCCCTGGTCTTCAATCTGCCTTGGCTTAAAGATGGAAACAGATAGAAAGAAAACCTTATGGTGCTAGTCTAAGTAAAAGAAGAGTATAAAAAAGATAGAAGAGAAGCAAATAGTAGTTGAGAACTTAAGAAAACATTTGTCTTTGATCTGTAAACTATCCAGTCTCTTTTGGTATGTGAAAAAGGGTAATAAAATATCAAAAGTGTAGGGGCTGAGGTTGAAAATCACTTGGCTAGATGGGAAAGGTCTTTTAAAGACATTTTAGGAGAGGATTGAGAAAGGGTCAAGCAATAGTATCTTTTCTCCCAAATAAAATATTGTCATGGCATCCCTCACAAGCCTATGGGAGTATAACCTCCTACCTTTGCACCTTTGCATTTTCTTGTCATTCTGCTAGGTCCATTGAATCCTAAAAGATGAAACTTCTTGTGCACTTGTTAGTTATTCACTAGGACTGATAGCCTGGCTTTCTTTGTATTTATTTTGATGTGTCTTAAGAAAAGGGGTTGGACTAGTTGGATAAGGTATAATAATTTGAAAATTGTGATAAAACTGGAAAAGGGAAAAGTTGTTTTCAAAAGAGAATACTTTTTTTTTTGGAAAATAAGGTAAAATAATTTTATGGAGATGATATGATAATATATGACAGACTCTTTAACATTTGGTTAAGTTAGGATCATGATTTAGACCCTATGTGGATTCTGTGTGCATTGATGTGGGTACAACTTGTGTTTTGAAAGGTGATCTGCTCTCTCCTTGTATCCTAAGTCATAGTAATACTTAATAATATCTCAAAAAATAAAGAAGTCAATGATTTGCATTCATTCAAGGTAGCAGTGTAGGCTGAGGGGTATATTTGACCCTTTTCTTTGTGATACTTTGGACAACAAGTCATGCTTCCTTTCCATTTTTTTTAAATGTATTGTGAGTCCATTAGTCCAAAGTCCAAGTAACAGATGAAGCTGAACCTAATCTGGTTATGTTGAATGAATGTGTCCTCCTTTAGTGTAGCATTAAAAGTTAGTCAAGGATATGTGGTACTTGTCTAATCTTGTGGAAGAATGAAGATTAAGAGTAGGCCATGAATAAATTAGGTGCATACCTTTAAAACCAATTTAGACCTTTCTGCCAATGGAATGAAATCAAGAGTAAAGGTCTAGAAAATTCCAAACTCTGAACTTAGAAATGTGAAATTGCTATGCATTCCTGGGACTTTGACTTTCCTACATGCTTAGGTTATGTATGAAGATGTAATTGTTGTGCCTGAGACTTGTATATTCTATATGGGATCATGATGACTTAAAAGTCTCTTCTTGAGTTGTTTCTTCAAATGGTCCTAGTTTGGTTTTCATTATTGCTTGTGTCTTGAATTGGGTTCTGTGAGGTAATGTAGTATCATGCCAGTAAAGAGCTGTTCCATTTTAAAAGGACTCTGATTTTCACCTACTTGGTTTTGTTATACCATACCTGTTAAGATTACAGTTTGGTTTTTCTATTTACTCTTTGTCTTCTCTAGAAGGATCATTTAGACTTTGGAACATAACTTTCTAAGAAATGACAAGAATCTTCACTTGAACTGTCCATAAAATGTCTCCGCTCACTATACTTAGATAATTCTACATACACTTCATGAGTACCAAGCCTGTTGTGATTATGCATTGTCTAGAAGATGATTTTTTTTCCTCATCCTTAGGTGCCTTTATGCTCTGCCACGTATACTTGATTCAACATTGTAAAGACTTGTGTTATTTACATATGACTGCCTGTGTTGTAATTACTTGGTTTAAGTTTAGTTGGGCTATATTATGTTCACCACTGAATCATTTTCTCTCTTCCATGTTTAGGATATAAGGGATGTTTTGGCTTTGGTTCATTAGAATAACTTACCAGTTAGATTTATTCATACATTCTTTCCTTGTCCCATCTGCTCTTGTTGACTTTTAATTGCTCCATACACATATATGTTGGACTTATCCTGTTTAATCTAAGCCATGTGCGTGTATGTGTGGACCTGTGTCTTCCATAGTTGGTGGTTGAGAGTCAGTTTAGGTAAAGGAGGGTCTAGTTTGAACCCTTCCCTGGTGACCAGCCAATGCCGAAGGTTCATGAAACCTCTTGGAACTTATGCGGCATTAGGAATAAAGAGGGGGAGGGGTGATGAATTGGCCTTCCACCACCTAGTTTGGTATTTGAGTTTGAGGACATGGAACCTACATATGCCCTCACACGAGCTTATGAATAAATATGATATGTTGCTTATATATGTGTATATTTATGTATAGAATGGGACTTGTAAACAGTAGTGCGTTTTGTATATTACTTGCATATATCATGTGAATGATAGGAACAGTAAAATATAAATTAACTGGGCTCTTTTGTTTTTTCCCCTCTCTATTGCATGGCCACTTGGGCCGAAGTCCATAAAGCCAAATAGGGAATATTCTTTCAAGTGTCTTTGAGTCCAAAAAGAAGAAGGGGAAACTAATATATTGAAGGCCCAGTCATGGGTAAAAATGACATGAAGGCCCAACCATGGGTGAAAATGGTTGGGGTTTGGTACACCCCATTTCACTTTACTTCATTACATTTTCCTATTTTTGCTTATTTGTATTGTATTCGTTACTTGTAAAACCCACAAACATTATTGGAACCATTATATTGTGAATTAGGCATCTTAGGCAAACGGTGCCTATGACGTTTAAATTGACTTTAGCACCTAAAACTCTTTCTGAAAATTTGAAAATGCAAACTGATTTGGAAATAAAAATGGAAAACAAACTGCTTTGAGCTTAATAAGTGGCGAGCCAAAGAGGTCTTCTTTTAAATAGATATGGTATAACGTGTGGTACCAAAATTAAGTGGATGAATACATTAGACGAAAATCTCTTTTTATCTTTCAAAAACTATCAAAGCATGCCTCTTTTCTGGTCATGAGTTAATAAAAACGCAATGTTTTTGGGCGAAAACCCACCCGAGTCTTTTCCTTAAAACTAGATGTTTTCAAATAATATTTTTGGGCCGAAACCCATTTCAGTTTGGCCTTTGAAAAATAAGAATCTGTATAAAGTCACCATTTGGGCTAAGAAATTTTGTTTGGTTTTTTACATAAAATATGAGGCTAATAAAAGGAGACTAGGGCCCATATTGTAAGTGGCCAAACGAGGTATATTTGGGCCAAGGCCCACGCGGCTCGTTTTCCTTAAAAATATATAACATCTCTTTGGGTCAAGATCCATTTAATTTTTTTCTAAGTAATGAACCCATGATTAAAAGTTTTTTTTTCTCTGGGCAAATGTCACGACCCAACCAGAGATCCATGACGGGCACACGGAGCTAACCTACTGAGTACCTCTGAGCATACATCCCATAATCATTTCTGGGTGGACCCCAAAAGTAGCTCATGGTTGTCATAACCTGTAAGGACGTATACCACAACATAAAATTGCATCTCTATATGATCATCAATAATTATGCCCATCACCACCAGCCGACAAGGTTACCAATATATCATACAATAATATGAACCGGTGGAGCTATAAAATGTCTAACTATACACACACGTCTACGAGCCTCTACATAGAATACAAATGATCATAAGGACCAATACCAAAGAGACTGCAGCTCCGAAGTAAGTTGTTATATCCCGTACTTTGTACGTCGGGATAATTCGAGCTAACTACGATACGTTAAGGACAAGAGGATTCCGAGATACGAGGTAGAGATTTTAACCACGATTTTTTTTCAAGGCATGAGTTGCCCGTGGTTTCATTAGCATGAGATATTATGGAATTTGGGATTAAAAGTGGGTTATGGAAAGTTAGACATCTCATAAGAAATTTGGGGGCCAAAAGTTAATTTTTGAAACTTGAAATTTCATGAAAAATTAGGCCATGTGGCCGGCCACATGAGGTGTGGGCCATGGCCACATGGATACTTAATATATGTAGTAATATGATGACAAATTTAGCACATTTTCATCATTCTCATCTTTTGGAAATTTCAAGAAAGTTGGAGAGAGCTCAAGAGGAGCCACTCGGCCCAAGCTAAACCGAGAGAGAGAGCAAGAGAATTTGATAAAAAAAAAAAAAAATTCTCTAGCAATTCTACTCCTTAGAAGGTGTATAACAACGTGGTGGAGTCGTCGGAGTGACAGAAACAAGCGTTGATTTAAGGTGCCAAGCGTAGCCAACTTGAAGAACTAAGTAAAAGAGGTATGATTCAATCTTATTTTTCATATGTTATAGAGGATTTGTGTATGTTGTGAAGTATGAAAATGAATGAAAATCATGAAAATAGAGATGTTGAAGTGTGGCCGTGTGGGTGTGTTTGGCCGTGAGCATGTAGAGGTGTTGGGATGATGAATTAATTGCATTCAACTTGTTTGTGTGTTGTTGTAATTTGTAGAAAATGAATGAAACTCATGAGATTATATATGTTGATGTTGGGCCGTGTAGGGGCTGTTTGGTATGCAAGAAATGAACTAATGTCATTTAGTATTTTGGTTGTCGTCGTTATGAATTCTATGACGTAAAATGAAGGTTAATAGTCCAAGTTGAAGTTAGAAACCGTGTGGGCTGATTTGAAGCTCAATGTGATCTTATTATAGTTTCTTGAAGTTGTAAGAATAATGTTGTTAAAGTGTGGTTTGGTGGTGTAGTTTGTGAATTTGGAGAGTGGAATTATCGTGCGAGTTGCTTAAAGTATTCTTGAATGTTGTTTGGATTGTTTTTGAATATATGAACTTGAATTGAATATAATTGACATGTTGTCGAAATATGTGGAGAAGAATTATTAGCGATATAATGCGGTTGAATTGATTGTTAATGTTATTAAAATGGTTGTTGGTATTGTTGTTGAAGAATTGGCCGAGTGAAAATCTCGGGGTTGTTGTATTTATAGCGGAGGTGCTGCCCAATTTTCTGTAGAATTGAGAAATAGTTTGGAATTGAATACCTAAACGTGTATGGCTAATGGTTGATATTCATTGACGCCATGTAGACTTTGGAGAGCCGAGGCCTGAGTTTGGATTAGCTAAGCAGGCAAGCGAGGTATGTAAGGCTTTCTCTTTCTTTCTTTGGCATGTCTTAGACGTAAGGTGAATATTATACGAACCTCGGGGAACTCCACTCTTAAGATCCGAGCTTATATGCGTTTCTTCTTCGCTTCTTAAAGTTAATTCCCCTAATGTAGACCATCCAAAGTTCTTATGTTTTGATATGAATGAGTTTTAAGTGTTCTAAAAAGAATTGTGTCCTTAAAGGGGTTTCGTAACTACGAACTCTCGTAACTTTCATAGACGAGCTCGGATCGCCCCGAAACCTTCATAGGTGACTCCATAAGGCATAATATCCCCCAACTTTCATAGGCGGGCTCGGGCGGGTCGGATGCCCGTCCGTGGGCCCACGATACTTTTCTATGCTTAGACTTAATGATTTTCCGAAAAAGACTTAATGTAATTATCGTCTGAATCCCCCGAGTATGATTACCTACTTATGTAACGGGTTGAAATGAGAATTGCTCTGTATATAATTCCGATATTAAGTTATGATCCTTAAGGTTCGGTTTGATATGTGCCCGAGTGGCATTAGGAAGAAACGCGTCTGGACTATTGTATTATTTTGTAAGTAATGAATTGCTTTGATTAATTTATTAAGTTTTGTAAATGTTTGCATTGCATATGGTTATAGATATTTTGAATTGCATATAGATCCTACGATTCTGCTCGTGCACACTATTATTACTTCTTTCGCCGAGTCCCGGGCCTGTTACTATCGTGCGCACAATCCGAAGTATGATGAGTTTCCGAAGTATGATGAGCGTCTGATATATAATATGATACGAAGTATGATGAGTTACGAAATATGATGTGATTCGATTTATGATGTGTGACGGAGATACGGAGATCTGAAAACTTCCGAAGTATGATGAGTTGTGGCGCCCAAGGCAGGAGGGGCGACCACGTTCCGTCCGCCGGGTCCTATTATGGACCGCATAGGGTATATGATATGATAATCTGATGACATGATGATCTGATAATATAATGAATTTGTTCTGATGATACGGTAATATGATGACTCTGTTTAATCTGATGATATGATAATGTGATGAATCTGTAATGTGATGATATGATATATACATGTATTCTAAAATATGATCTGTTGGTTTCGCAGCCGGTGGTGGGGCAAACCCAATGGTGGGGCAAACCCAGTGGCGAGGCACATTCCGCACTGGTTTAGGCGAATCCCACATTGGTTTAGGCGAATCCCACATCGGTTAATGTCAGTTATTATGATATGTTCTATTTTATATACATATGAGATAGAAATGTTCTTCAAGAGAAAGCTAAGTATTTTGAGCATTCTAATTATTATATCTGTCTTCTGTACTTCCTATGCACTATTTGTATTACAGATGCACGTACTTCGGTATCCTGACTATCATGCTCATTTTCTGTACTCCTCATTTCGGTTATGATCTCGTTTCCTGTATTCCATGCTTTACGTACTCAGTACACATTCCGCACTGACCCCCTTTCTTCGGGGGCTGAGTTTCATGCCGCGCGGTACGGGTGCGCGTTCGGTGATCGGATCGGGCTAGTAGTATCGTTCCCCGTTGTTCGGAGTGCTCCCCTTGATCCGAGGCTGACTTTTGGTACAAACCTTTCTGTTTTGTATATATGCTTGTTCACGGGTACGGCGGGGCCCTGTCCCGTCATATGGTTCTGTTATGACTCTTAGAGGTCTGTAGACGTAAACGTGTGGGTTGTGGGCGAGTTCTGTACAGTTGCGTTTGTATGGTTTATGTTCTTATGTTTTGGAAGCCTTACCGGCTTACGTCTGTTATGTATATATGTATGTATATATGTCAGCTTTGGGGCGATGACTTGCCTTCGACTATGCTTATGCTATTAGTAGGACGATTATGGTTGCTAGGTGTTACGGGTGCCCAGCTCGGGCACTAGTCACGGCCTACGGGGTTGGGTCGTGACATAAGTGAAGTGCCCCTGAGAAATCCGCTGATAAAACCTCTACGGGTCTCATCTGTCTCCCTGCCTACCTGCGGGCATAAGCGCAGCGTCCACAAGAAGGGACGTCAGTACGAATAATGTACTGTGTATGTAAGGCATGAATAACAACACAATATAGATATGAAAAGTAACATGGAATAAGACAATCTGGATGCCTCTTAAGGCGGATGTCATGCATGCTTAGCTTTTTATTAAAAAAAAAAACTTTTTCATATATACATATATATAATATCATCATCATAATGTACCCGGCCTTTTCGGGACTCGGTGTGTGACGTACCCGGCCCTTTCGGGACTCGGCGAGTAACGTACCCGGCCTTTTCGGGACTCGGTGTGTCATACCAACTGATCAGTGGTTGCACAATAGGTGCCGTACTTGACCGACTATAGTGCAACTCGGTGTGAGAAAATACATACATATATATATATAAAGCATGCATGAGAGACAAATAAAAGCTATAAATATATCGGAGTGACGTAAGGTCGGTAACCTCCGATTTTTATTATGGAATTATCATTATGCATATATTTCACCTTGAAATAACAAAATCATAAGATGAGATCAACATCAATAAATATAATCAATAATCTTGAAACCAGCTCAGTAATCTCATAATGACATTAAAACTATAACTTTGGAATCTCCAGAAATAGGATCATCATAATCATCATCATGGTCATTATAGAAAACATTCGTCTTTAGCATCATACAGATTTTGAGAATCATGAACTGCTAGTATTTTCGGAAATAAGGGTATTATGGAAGTCGTGTATGCGTTGATAGGAAAATAATAATGCCTTTAGAAAGAAAGAGGAACAGCCTTAACATACCTGAAAGATAATTTATCGACTTCCAATTTACTTCCTGTCTTGAAATTCACTTAAGATCATTCACAGTCTCGTAATCTACATATACAACCATTCATACTATTGTTAGGCTCATCATCATACGCTCGTCTTAAGCCCTTAATTTAAATTCATTTAGAATCTGCCGAAATTCGGGCAGTATCTCCCCTGTTTATATGCCTAGCCCGAAATCATAATATCAACAACCAATCAACAACAACAATACCAATATCATCAACACCATTATCCGTACCATTATATTCCCTAAAACATGCCACACGATATTTTCCAAATTTCTCAACTGATTAACTTGTAATAGGACCATTTAATAACTTTATCTCCGTAAATAAACCTAAATCAATATTAATGAGGCAAGATTCATACCTTACTTCCACTGGAACCGCAATATCTTCACTTTTCACCTTGAATCCAAGCCCAGATTTGCCGCAATACGATATTATAATCACAACTATATGCTATCCGAATCCGAATTCCGGGATTTCACTTGTTTTGCGCTAAATTTAGTGGACGAAAGTTGGGAGAATGATCCAGAGGGTTGGGGCTTTGTTTAAGGGGTTGTTGGCTAAAAATAAGGGGGTAAATCCACTTTTATAATGTTCTGACCGACTCAGAATTTTCCCTTCGCGTTCGCGGCCATAGGTAGCGTTCGCAAAGGGTTATTCAGTCCTCCTCTTCGCGTTTGCGGCCCTTTGGTCGCGTTTGCGAGGGGTTAATTTTTGCTCTGGCTACCTAACTTGTAACGTCCATAACTCTCTACTCCAATGTCCTATCGACGAGCGGTTTGTTGCATTGGAAACTAGACTTCCTGAACTTCAATTTAGGCTTTTGCTTTGCTTCAAAACTGTTATAGCCCTCATCTCGTACGTTTGGAAATTTCAAGGCTGTCGTGGAAAGTTACGGGCGAGACGATTTTCAAAAAAATTATTTTAATGCACAAGTGGTTATGAATGTGCTTATGAACATTATTAGTATGGAAGTATTGGGAAAGGCCAAGGGTAAACAGAGGAATTTGCAAAATGGCTAATGGAAATAATGTGGAAGGCTAGGGCGAAACGGTAATAATGCAAAAGTCGAGGGGAAAACGGGAATTTCACCCAAGTTTCATGAAAATTCCAAAGAGGCCATATTTGGCCATGTGACAAAAAAAGAGAAAGAAGGAAAAATTAAATAAAGGGAGAAGATGACAAAAAAATAAGTCATCTTTTGCTAGGAAATTTAAAGAAAATTCTAGAGAGGCATGTGCCTCTCACATGATGGGGGGATCATATATATATATATACATGGTCTTCTAATTTAAGACAAAAAGAGGATGAACAAAAAAAAAGAAGAGAGAAAGAAGAGAAAGAGGCTCACGGCCTTGGAGAGAAAAAAAAAAAAAAAAAAAAGAAAAATTTCCAAGTCCTTCAATCTTGATCCAAAAATCTCT
>NW_026726092.1:0-47192 GCF_029784015.1 Lycium ferocissimum
GTTGGTTGGCGAGCTCCTTTTCCCCCCGGATTTTGCCCGAGTGGGAGTTTTTTATGTTATGTCATCTTGGTTTATGTTAGAGACTTTGCGAACGGGGTCACGTGTATATATAACATGCCAATTTTGTATGCGGCTATATGGCCGATGTATCATTATGTATTATAATACAGATTTCCTATGATTACAGGTTTTGTTGTTTTGAGAAAGATAAAAAGTGTGTGGTTCTTTGAAAAGCTTCCATTATGTTTTATTTTTCATGATTTAATGGCCCGGCGATTATGAGTATTACGAGAGTCGGCGGGTTCGCTCGGCCTAAGTAAGGGTCGGGTGCCCATCACGCCCTATCAGGTTAGGGTGTGACAATTTTACTCCGATTTCTCAAAATATATATAACATAATTGTGTACAGAAACATCTCTCGAAATACCGAGCCCAAGGAGGTCCGGGAGGCATCAAGAGGAGACACCAGGCAGGAAGGCGACCACGTTAATCGGCCTCTTAAGAAGCTCGCAGTTTTTCAGTGGATGCAGGTTTTCCCTTTTACAGGATAGCAGATACACCACCTATCAGCTTACTTACGGCAAGAGCGAAAGGCAAAAGCCCAAACGGTAGAGAAAGACCAAAAGGGTCACAGCAGAAACGGATAATAATGACACATCTGACCAAAGGGTCACATAAAGAATGAACAACAAAGATGTATCATACCAAGAGGGTCACAATTGATGAGCATAAAGTTATATACCACCAAAAGGGTCATGACTAGCACAAAAAGGGCATATCCGACCGCATGGGTCAATAGCTAATACAACGGACGAAAGAAAGATCATCCAGCCACAAGGGCCATAATTGTCATCTGCATGCCGAAAGGGCCATCCATTTATTTTTCCGAAAGGGCCATTCATTTATTTTTCCAAGAGGGTCATTCATACAAACAGTCGAGAGGGCCATTCATACAAACAAGCCGAGAGGACCATTCATACAAACAACTGAGAAGGCCATTAATATAAACAAGCCAAGAGGGTCATTCATACAAACAAGCCAAGAGGGCCATTCTAAATTTCCACAAAAAATATCTGCATACTGTCAAGATCAGGAAAGGAGCACACAGACTCCCAAAAAGGAGTCGGTTGTTGAATCAGATCGAAGAAAGCACAAGATAAACGTGGAACTTTTCTTATACGGCGGTCGAATTGGGTGCCTGTAGTCAGCTCTCCGATCGGGATTCGGAAGCCATCCAACCTTAGACTCAGTTGTTGACACCTAACTTTCACCACGTAAAGCGTGTATTTTAATTCCCATATTTCCCGAGTCCAAGACGGAGTGAAAATACCCTCAGAAAATTTAAAATTTAAAAATCCCAAAAAAATTGCAAAAAATTGCCGTTTAATTATTATTTTCATAAAATTAACAATTACAAGAAATTACGAATTATTTACTTTCACAAATGAGATTTGAAAAGAAGCTATGTATCCCGTTCCGGCTAGCTCAGGAAAATGGTTAATATAAACAACGTGTGAATTACGGTACTCTTGACCGCATTTTCTTTCGCATTTTTAAATATTGCTCGGAACTATGTTAATATTGGGTTCGTATCGAAGCTCATATTTTAAAATGACATATTATGATCTTTATTTTTATAAAATATGAACTTACGTGTTAGTTTTATATAAATACATAGTTTCACATAAATTGTGTGTTTTTATCTGAGGGGTTTGAGGTCAAATCTGTATTCTAATTTTGAGGTTCATTTTTTTGTGAGTCATAAGGTTGTGGTATGAGCGTTAACCTATCTGATCTCTACAATTTCATTTTTTTAATTATTTTCCTACTTTTCTAAGCCATTTTGTTTTTTCTATATGCAATTAGCAGCCATGTAAACCCTTTCCCCTTTTCCCTTATGATTTTTCCCTTTTCTCTTACTGAAATTCTGAATCAGTTAGTGTTCAGTAAGTCCAAAAAGTCTAAGTGTTTTTGGTTCCTATGTGCCTATTAATCCTTACCTCTCTGTTTTGAACCAGTGTTGTGCCCAAAGAATGAGTTTTCTATTTTAAAGATTAGAAGAGAAAGTGTTGTGTTCTTTTTATAATGTTTAAATCTAAATCCCTTTGCTTGAAAGCTTTCTCTGATGAGAGGTGTTTTGAGGTTTGTTTTTAGTCCAAATATGGATCTTGAAGCTGTTTGATTACATTTGTATGAGTTATTGTGTTTGAAACCCCCATTAGATCACAGGGTGTGACTTTCTTATCTGCCATACTAAGTCTAACGATCAGTGATCTTTTAATGTTATTTTGGTGTTGTACCTTGGCCAATATTTTCTAGCCATTTTTGTTTTTGTTTAAGGTTTCAAAACCCTCAAGTTTCACTTATTTTCAACTCTGTTCTTGCTATATGTCCTGTATGGTCTCATGTAATTTGGGTTGCTCGAAATTTGGTTCTGTGAATCTGCTTTGAATTATGTATCTTTGCCTTTGAGTCACTTGTCTTAGTTACTTGCATAACTGCTTGAAACTTGCCCATATTATTTGCCTACATATTATCATGATTCACTTATCTTCATAATCTAAAAGAAAACTTTGACAGACCCCCTTTGATGTCCTTCTGTGTGGACTTAGACTAAATAAACCTAACATGCATAACTATGCTTTTCTAACTGCCTTAAATGTCATATGTCTTTCATTGCTTGATTCTAAGTCTATATGAGGTAATGATCATGCTGAAAATTGAACCTAAGGCCCTTCATGTGTTTAAGCTGTCTCACCCTCTTAATTACACGTGTCATCTAAGTTAAGATTTGTTGTCTTGAATTGTATTCTTTCCTATCCAAATACTATTAAAAGTCCTAAAGACCTGCTGGTCTCCTATGAATGGCAGTCTACATGTTATGAGCTTTGTGATCATCCCATGTTTGGTGTTATTCCATTTTTGCACTTGCGACCATGCATTCAAGGTGTTACACATCTCTTAGTCCCTCAAGTTTCCTATGTTGAACCCCCACTTATAGGACTCAATTGCTTGAATCTTGTGTGCTCTCCTGTGAATATTGGCAATTCTCTTAACTTGCATTACTTGAACCTTTTGTTTGTGACCTGCAACTGCTGAAACTAGTTACTAAAGTCTTTTTGTTGTTAAAACTATCCACTCATCTCAATACTAAGTATTCACATTTAATATTTTGGAACTTGCTTTAAAAACTGGTGAACCAGCCTATGTCCCTTGCTCTTAAATTGTAAAGCTTGTATTGGCTTGAACTTGGCTAAGTTTTACTTATGTGCCCTGTTTGAACTTGGTTATAATTAGGCAATCCCTTGTTTAAACTTGAATCTGAAAATGAGCTTTTGGGATACTGATTGGAGCTGTAGCTTGATCATTTTTTTTAAAACCCCTGAACCAAAATTTTATTCATAAGTGTATCTTGCTTGCCTGCTATGTGCCACATGTCTGTCCCACCCCTATTTTTTCCCTCTCCTACATGTTAAAACAGCCCTTAGAGGACACCCTAAGCCCCTGCTAAGATTGATTGGGTAGCTGAAGTGCTTCACATTTCTAAAAGATTTAATGTAACTATGTGCCTTGATGTGTATCCTGTGAGACTCTTCTGGCATTTGCACCTAAGTGTACATGACTTGAGCACCTTGAAATGGCTTAGTATTTGGTTTGTTTAACTTGGAGGTTCCGTATATGATCTACCCTCTAGTCATTGGGCTCCCTTGAATTTTGAAGGATCATCCTACTTTGCCTAAGTGTTCCATTTGCTTTTTCTGTATTACATATGGGATTTCCAAAGTATTAAAGGATTGTATGAACCACTATGGCTTAAAACTAACAATTTAAGGAAGTTATCTGCGCATTAAACCCCTTTGAATACATTTGTTGTCCTCACCTTTGTGTATGTTCTCTTGACACTGCCTTATTTTTGCATACACATAATTACTTAGCATTGCTTGTTGGTTTCTGGTATCTTTCTGGGGTTTTGGATGAACTCTCTGGATAGCTTAAAATCCTCATGCTTGTCTGACTGATTTTAGATTATTCTGGGTTTGAGTTATGTGTATTTCATGAAGGATTAGTTTGAATATGGGTGGGTATGCCCTTCCAAGAGGTTTTGCCCCTCATATTCAAGTATATTTGTGGGAACTTTGGTGTATACTTGTCCTCATACCTAGGAAACATTGATAGGATAAAGGGTATACCATGAGGTATACCAGGTATACCGCTGTTGCGACATACTTCAAGAGATGGGGAAAAAGAGAGGAGTATACAAACTTGTATATCGAGTATATCTAATCAAATGCTTAGAACCAATTGGCAGAAGCTCGTAATTGGGCCTTAGAGTTTGGGCCTGCTTATTTTATTACTCCTTAGTCGACTGGGCCAATCCTGTTCGGTTCATTTACGATCAGTCTAAATTAATGGTTAGGCTTAGCTTAAACATACATGTTCATAATTTAATTCTTTGATTTTGTCATAAGTAATTAGGAGTCAATTTGCAGTATGTTGGCTTTTAAACTATTGGATTTATGCTAATTATGTATGCCTCTTTTATTTTCCAAACCCAAAATCCGTTGATTGGCTTCCACGAGGCCCATCAACTTCAATAGATGGAGTCAAATCTCAAAATGGACGAGCAACGCACATGGAGCATACGTTGGATTTAAAATTGCATTTTTTCTCCTTCTTTTGGGCTTGGTCGGCCCAAGTCCCTCAAACTTTTACATTTCTTGCCTTTAAATTATAATTTCATGAGCTTTAAATTTCACATTTGGAACCCTCGTGTTTAAAACCATGTATTTGAGTCGCCAAAATGCTTTTACACGTTGATAGACATTAATGCTATAAAAGAAATGGGAACCGGACTGATTCGACTAAAGAGGATTAAATCTGCCTGATTTGAAAAACCTGTGGACTTGAATGAACATTTCCGGAACTTTTGGGACTAGACCGATGGGGACTATTTTGAAACGTTGCTGGACTGATTTAGTGAAAATAAAAGGGGAAAATATGCGCAAACTTGTATAGAATTTTATAATAGACTAAAATTGGAATAAAATTGGATAACTTCATTAAGTATACTATGATTTATATACGAATACTATAATATGCCAAAAAACTATTTCTTATAAAACTATTTTTAAAATACTATCTTTTTTTCAAAAAGCTTTTTGGGTGGACTTACGTAGAGTCCTAATTAGGCTAAGAGCCATTGGGTATTAGCCTAGGTGTTCAAGTCCGACACCCATGCTCAATTTTGAGCAAAATTACATTTTGACGATTTCTTGAAAAAATATATTTTGCATGTAAATGACACCTTCTTATTACGGAAATCTAGACTTAAGCAATGTTTTTCTAAAACAGTTTATAATCATAAGGTAAACTATTAGAACCCGTAGGTAAACCGCAATTGAGCAGATTCTTAATACCGGAGTGCCTAACACCTTCTCCGATGGATCGCCAGAACCCTTACCCAGACTTTGGTAGATTAGGTTTCTATTAAATAATAGTTTTAAATGAACCCTTTTCGAACTGGTTTTCCTAATTTCTTAAAAATTAGGTGGCGACTCTAAAATGCATCCTTTAGAGCACCATCAAGTGGTTGACAGGTTTTTCCGACTTTTCCGGTACAATTCACAACCGTACTTCCCTGGGACACCTCCCTCCTTTTAAGAGGAATGTGCGAGTCAGTTAAACTTAGAGATTCCCAAAGCCCGCTACATCAGCTGTTATATCCCGTATTTTTGTACATTGGGATATTTTAAGCTAATCGCGATAAGTTTAAGGACAAGACTATTTTGGGATACGAGATAGAGACTTTTAACCTCCGATTTTTTTTATGCACAAGTTTCTTATAAATTTTAATTGGTATGGAAATATTAATGAAGATTAGGGGTTAATTAACCATGATTAGATTATTAAGTGGGGATTAAGATCTAATTATTCATTAATTGGCCATTAGTGGCCGTGTGGGCCCCACCCATGGCATGACCAAATTTGATTGGCTCAAGCCATGAGTGGGACATGTGTCCAACTTGTAGGCTTCATATTTAAATTAAATTGATGACTAATGAATCCAGTTGTTATCATCTTCAACCAAAGAAAAGTTTAGAGATAGAGAGAGGAGCTCTCGGCCATGGCTAACCATGGAGAGCTCCAAACTTGGTGATTAAAAATCAGTTTTCTTCAAGGTATTTCACCCCTTTTGGAAGGTGCATAGCAACGTGGGATTGATCCTAGGGCAGCAAGAACAATTATTATTTCAATTCACAAATTCTAGCCAAGTTGAGAAATCAAGTGTTAAGGTAAGGTTTAATCTTCTTTTACATGTATTAAGGGTGGTTTGAACGTGTTGTAATATGTAGATATGGATGGAATTCATGGAATTATGTATGTTGGTGTTGAACCCGTGTAGGACTGTTTTGTGTAGGAGATGGCGAATTGATTTTACTTAGTATTTTGGTTGTTGTTGTTATGGATTTTATGATGAGAATGAAGGTATTTAATGGTTCAAGTTGAAGTTGTAATTGTTTGTGGGGTTGTAGAAGTTAATATGGTGTTAGTATAGTTTCTTGCATTTAAATGGATAATGTTGTTAACGTGTGGTTCTTTGGTATAGTTCATGAATTTGGATGAAAAGAATGTGTTAAGGAATGTATAATAGACGTAAATGGTTTGTTTGGCATGTCCGTAGACGTTCGTGAAGTTATCGGGCATCCTTACGTTGCTAGTTAGGGGCAGTTTAATGTGTTGTTGTTGTTCTTGTTGAGCTTGGAAGATTAATGGTAATTAAGATTATGTATTGTGTTGTGTGTTGGTTGGGCTGTTGTAGGATTGTGTAGATGAAAATGTTACGACTATGGATCATAATAGTAACCTGAATATGTAGTAGCCATATGTGGATTGTTATCGAATGTTATGAATGCGGGCTGTTTGGAATGTTGTGCGGGCTGTCCGGAGTGTTCTCGAGTCTTGTCTTGAATAGCCTCGAATTAGTACTTGAACGTGTGGTTATTGATGTTGGCTTGGTTGTAATGTAATTGGTGAAAATAAGGGAAACGTCGTCTAATTATCTAGAAAGGAGTTACTAACGTTAAAATACGTTTTGAATCTCCCCGTAGCTTAACCATAGTTCTTGACGTCTTAATATAGGTTGAGGTACTGTTGGGCAGCGTAAACGTGTTGTGTTGCGAGTAAACGCTAAAGGTATGTAAAGCCTATTCCTTCTTTCTTTTGGCATGTCTTAGATGTAAGTAATGTACGATATGAGCTTTGGGGTAATTCTATTCACAAGTTCCGAGCATGATTTATGATTCTTATTCACTTCTTGATGTTAGAACTCTTAAAGTAATCGAGCTACGCCCTCGAGTTTCCTATGTGATTGGATAGTAAATGATGCACAAAAGTTCCTATTCTTAAAGGACTCTATAACGACTAATGTCCTTAACTTTCATAAGCTTGTCTCGTATTAATTTGATACATGTCTATGATCCCTGAGACTTTACTTAATATAGTTCATAATGACATTTAGAGAGAACTTAACATGACTATCGTCTTGATACTCGAGTGCCAGTTAGTCTACTTATCTATTGAGTCTCAGATGATGATTTAGTTGCATATGGTTACTCACTAATCTGCTCGTGCATACTGTTGTATCATTCACCGAGTCCCGGGCCGGGTATGTTATCACGCACATTTTACTACATTATCCACCGAGTCCCTCACTAGAGGGCCGGGTACGCTATATGATGATATGATGATGTGAGGATATGATGACGCAATGATATGATTATGGCACCGAGTCCCATGATGGGCCGGGTACGGTATACGTGTACACGACTTTATTCACCGAGTCCCATAATAGGCCGGGTACGGTATATGATAATGATATGCATGATTTTATTTGTAAGGCACGGGTACGGTGACTTCTTGGCTATTATACTTGTCTCCGAAATCCCTACTTCGCTTATGATCTTTCTTTCGTATTTCATGCTTTATATACTCGTACATATCTCGTCGACCCCCCTTTCTTCGGGGGGCTGCGTTTCATGCCCGCAGGTACAGACGCTCGCTTTGGTGACCCGCCGCCCTTAGGATAGCTATTCAACTATCTTGGAGTGCTCCCTTGTCCTGGAGCCTAGATTTTGGTACAGATCCCTTTTGTTGTATATATGTGGTTATCCAGGGGTACGGCGGGGCCCTGTCCCGTCATATGTTACTGTTGTTACTCTTAGAGGTCTGTAGACATATGTGTGGATTGTATATAGATGTTGTCCAACTGTGCTAGCATGACTTGTATTTTGGGACGTTTCCTTTCATAGTGGCAGCCTTGTCGGCTTGCGTATATATATATGCTTTGGGATGTTGTGCATAGTGGCAGCCTTGTCGGCCTGTGTGTATATATATATATATATATATATATATATATATATATATATATATATATATATATATATATATATATATATATATATATATATATATATATGTTTTGGGAAGTTGTGTGTTATGGTAGCCTTGTCGGCTTGTGTATGGCTGGGAAGTTCCCCTATATTATGATAGCCTTGCCGGCTTATGCGCGATGTTATCTGCTGATAGATGTAACTCCTCAGGAGACAGGTTGCTGTGATATGTATATATATATATGACAGTTCTGAGACGACGTTTTTTTTTTTTTATATATAAGTTTCATATTATGTTAGTTGTGGATTGATCATAGTTAACAGGTGGGTATGCGAGTGTCCAACTCGGGCACTAGTCACGGCCTACGGGGTTGGGTCGTGACATTAGCAACCACTTGTCTTGTTTTATTTTTCTCTAAAAATCGCGACTGGTCAGATACACACCGGGAATTCTGAAGGTACTCCCGCATAAGGGATATACTCTTCTCCAGCAAGTCGAACTACATGTGACCTGATTCCCAGGAACCAGGGATATGTAGGCAAACTCAAGCCCCGAGAGTCGGTCACATTCTAACAGTCTTTCGGAGAAGCCCAATCACAATATTGGGATCCCCGGATAGTTTCTTCCAGATCACTTGAAGGTCTTTAGTTGAGTCGAACTTCAAGTGGCCTGAATTCTCATATGACATGAGATATGTAGGAAACCCAGAGACCATGGTCCGGCCATATATGTGAAAATTGCATGGAGACAAAGGGTAGAATGAGCCGAGTCAATCAAAAATTAGGGTTAGTCAAATTTCGTTGCTTAGGGGTGGCCCTGCCATCCCCGAACATCGAAGGGGCAGTTGTTGACACCTAATTTTTGACCTCCCATAATGTATTTCAATCACTCGAAATCCCCGGATAATAAATAAATGAGCTGAGCATTTTTAAAGGCCTTAAATGATTTTTATAAATTGTCCGGATCGATATTTCTTCCCCTTAAATTAACAAAAAGGGATTTCCATGCATCATAAATTTTATTTAGAGATTAATGAGTTTTTTCATGAGATTTTGTTAAATTTGATTTAAAAAGAAACACACACACACACACACACACAGAGAGAAAGGGTTCTTATTTAATCATTTAAAATTATCAATATTTTGCAAATACTTCATTCTCTTTTTAATTTTTGAAAGTTTGAGTAATTCAAATAATTTAAGTAATAAACTATTTAACCCTTTAAATTTCCAATTTTTTATATAATCTGTATGATTTATCAAATATAGGCATAAACTACCCTTAAATGTTTTAATTAGGCTAATTAATTAATTAAGTGATAATTACTGTAAAAATTGATCCTTTTATAATTGTATTCTTGCCTTAGCCATGATTAATTTAATTAGTTCATAATTTAAGGAAATTAGAGTTATTTTGCAAAATCAGCATGCTAGTGTTTTATTTGAAATAATTGGTTTAATTTAATTCCAAATTATTTAATTAGGACAAAAGGCCATAATTGAAATATTCGTGCTAAGATTAATTAAGGCCACATTCGCAATTTTGAGTCCATTAACGTAGCTAGTCACTTTTAAATCATTTATATGGGTCAATTATGTCCTAATTTACTTGTAATTGAATTATTGTGACTAATAGTTAATATCCTAGTTTTGTCCATTTATTTAACTTACCGACTTTACTTTATAGGCACGTATATATATTAGGGCGCGTATATATATTAGGTGTATACGTATGTATACACTATATACACGAAAAAGGGGCTACTCTACTGTTTGAAAGAATTGGACCAGGTCTGGTCCAAAAAGGGACCGAGACCCGGCCCAAAGTGCAAGCAAGATCGATTTTCATTGGTTCACCCATGAAGGGCTGGATCAGCCAAGATGAGATTGAGCCTTAGACCATTGATTTGTTTCTTTGGCGGATCTCAGCCGTTCATTTGAAATTTCAAGGGCAAATTGCCCATCTAGTCCCACATCGATATTCTTAGTCCTTTGAATGAATTATGGGGTTCTATTTATAGAACCCCATCCCTCAAAAAAAAAAAAAAAAAAAAAAAAACGGGGAGAAAAGATTTTTCACAATCAAGAGGCTTGAACTTTGAGTTTTACTCGGCTTGAACTTTGAGTTTTACTCAAAATTTAAGCTTCATTAGTATAATTTTAGACTTCAACTAAAGGGTTAGAGTCTTTTCCAGTTCTAATTTATTTCTTTTGTGCTTTGTGTGGCTGAGCTCGGAATTTTTGGTGAAAAAATTAAAACTCAACACTTTGAGTTGATTTGAGGCTAGAATTTTCTTTAAAAGTTCAAAAGCTTCTTTAGTTAAAAAAAAAAAAAAATAGCTTTAACCCTGAGAGGTTGAAGTTCATAGTTAAAATTTGTTTGGGTTCGTGTGGCTGAGGTTGAGGTTTGGAGATCACAAGCTTCAAATCCATTCTTGGACTTGGCTGCCCAATAAAGAGGTAATTATCTCTCCTTTTTTTTTTTTTTTAATTAATTGTTCATGCTAGGTATTATTGTTGGTTGTTGTGTTAATAGTGTAGTTTAGTTAATTCTTTATGTAGTTGTAGATTGTTTATTTAATACTTGATTATTTATTTAGTCATTATTTGAGGTTTGCTTAGTCTGTATTATTTATCTGGTGATAGTTATGATAAACCATGCTTATCAAATCATTAGGTTATTGTTAGTCACTGTTTAGGTCTAGTATGTTGGTAGCTCTGTGTGTTTGAGTTATAATTAATCATGTTCATTAGTTAACCAGATTACTTGTTTGTTATTATGTCACACCCTAATTTCTGTTAAGGTGTGATGGGCACCCGACCCTTATTTAGGGCCGAGCGAACCCGCTGACTCATATAATACTCATAATCACGCTGGCTTTCAGATCATGACACAAATATATAATGAAAATTTCTTGAAGAATAATATACATTTTACCTCTCTCGAATCAAGAGAATCTATAACATATAGAACTTATAATACAATACACAATGACACTTCGGCTTACATAGCTGCTTACAAAACCGACATCTTATACCCACGACAACGTCCGCAAAGTCTCTAACTCGGAACATGAATCCATATCATAATGCTCAGACCCGGCAGCACTCCGGAGAAAATGGAGCTCGCCAATCCCGCTGGAACATCTTCTGCTAATATCTTCAACTCATCTAGGTGTACCTGCGCGGCATGAAACGCAGCCCCCCGAAGGAAGGGGGTCAGTACGGAATATGTACTGAGTATGTAAAGCATGAAATATAATAAGCGGGACCATACTGAAGTAAAGAGTACGGAAAAATCACAAGACTTGCCTGTTGGAAACATTTGTCATGTATAAACATATATCGGTAAGTAAAATCTTATCATAATCATATCGTCATATCATCGTACATATATACCGTACCCGGCCCTCTAGTGAGGGACTCGGTGAGTAAAATCATATCATAATCATGTATGCATGCGTATATACATATATACATACGTACTCGGCCCTCTAGTGAGGGACTCGGTGAAGCGTGTCCCGGCCCCGCTAGCAAGGGACTCGGTATGCCGTCCTGGCCTCCATCCCCATCTCATCACATCATCATATCATCATACATATGTATATATATAGCGTACCCGGCCCTCTAGTGAGGGACTCGGTGAACAATGCGAGAGGAATGTGCACGAATACGTACCCGGCCCGGACTCGGTGAAAGACATATTGAGCTTGCACGAGCAGAGTAGTGAGAAACCATATGCACATAAATCATCATAGACTCAATGAAGTAGGTAGTCGCCGTTCGAAAATCAAAGAGGACATCATGTCAAGTTCTTTCAAAAACAAGTCGTTAGGACTATTCAAACGTAAACCTCGGGGCCCACGGATATACATTAAACCAATCTGGCCGGTACATGAAAGTTAAAGTCATTACATGTCATAGGATCATTTGTGAGCGCATTAAAGCAATCCGGTTTCGTTTACGAAAGTTACGGACGTTTTTAGACATAGGATCTTTAGGAACAAAATTCTTTATACCATGTTTGAATTCCAAGCATTCATAAGACTTAAGGACCATAAGAAGTATGTTACATCATGAAACAAATAACAATCATATACATACTCGGAACGTAAGAGCGGAGTTACCCCAAGCACAAATCATGTCATACCTTAATTGCGTCTAAGACATGCCAAAGAAGGAAAGAGTAAGCCTTACATACCTTAGTCGCTTCCTAAGCTAATCCAACCTTAAGTCTCGACCTCTCATAATCTACAATAACGTCATTAGGTATCGATCATTAGCCATAAGCACTTAGGCATTCAATACCAAATTAACACTTTATCTACCGAAATTTCGGCAGCATTTCCCCTATAAATTGGACATCCCCGAGAATTTAACTCGGCCAAATCATTATCAACAATACCAACAAACATAATAACAATATCAATATTAAATCCCAAATGCATTCTAACATTAATAATTCCTTTCTATACAATTCGGCAACATTTCATTTATATTCAAATAACTACATACGATCAATTCAATACCAATGCTCATATATTCGATTACTAATCCGCAACCATTCACACATGATTTAAGAACATTCCAAGCAATCCATACAATATTCAAAATGACCCAACCAATAGGCCACTCCACCGAAACTTTCCAAATGCCATAAGAATAACAACAATACGTTTCTTTCTTTCAATTTCATCAAATACATCAACAACCTCATTTTACAACATCATTCATGTAAATATAAAAAACCATATTACCATTATGCTAACTTCTACATTAGCTTACAAATGATCCCAACCTCAACTTGTATCATCTAACACCTTCATTTTCATTACATAATCCACAACACAACAACCAAATTACACTAAATAAAATTTGTTCATTCCTTGCCAAACAATACAACCTATATTCGGCCATGACCACTAACCCACAACTTTCATGTTTTTCATCCATTTTCACACATTACAACAATCACACTACAAGCTAAATACAATTAATTCATCACTCATACATGCCACCACACATACACGGCCAATTACCAATACTCACGGCTCCATTCCAACATTCATAATTTCATGATTTTCTTTCACTTCCACATTTCACAACATGCACAAAACATGCCTAACATATAAAAATAAGGATTAAATCTTACCTCTTCCATCCCACTTTATTCTCGGCTAGAGTCCCATATGGCAACAACGAGCGATTTTCTTGTTCCAATAACTACTCCACGTTGACGAGGGCCTTTCAATTAGTAAGGAATCTAGGAGGAAATATTTTTTTCTTGATCCTCACCCATGGCTGAAATTCGGCCAGCCATGGTCGTTGTTTTTCTCCTTCTTTTCTTTTCTTTCTCCATTTCTCCTTAAGTTTCTAGAATTGAAATAAAAGATGAATAATCATCTCTTGTCCATATATTTATATATCTATAATAATGTGCACATGACCATGCACATGCTCCATGTCTTTCTCTTTTTTTTTTTTTTTTCTTTTCTCCAAATCTCTAGAATTTTCCTAGGTCACAAAGGATGAAAAATGATGAATTTGTCATCTTTTAAATAACATGTACTAAGCTTCCATGTGGCCATGGCCTACGCCTTCATTTTCATGAAATAGCCAACTTTCCATATTTAACTTTTGGCCCCAAATTTTCCTTAATAATCCATGCAAATAAATCGTAGGCAACTTATGTCTTAAAACAAAGTCGGAAAAATAGCCTTGTCTTCAACTTGTCGCAACTAACTTAAAATATTCCAACGTACAGAATGCGAGATATAACATATTAATCCCTTTATATAGAAAGAAGTATGGTAATAGTTAGCTGTTAGTTGTTGTTTAATTTCACAGATTTATGTTGGTTGTGTTTAGTGTAAATCATTTAAATTTACTGACTTTTTACTAGATTGTTATGTGATCCTACTATTATTTGTTGGTTTACTTGGTGGTGTTGTGATCTGCTAAATGATATGGTTTCAATCAGTCATAGATCACCTAATCGAAGATGGGAATGATGTAGATCTTACATAATAATCCTATTTCCATATTTGAGTAAAATTGGATAATGCCTTGATTCACTTTTGTAGTTATTTGATAATGTTTAATGGTCTGAGTTTAAATGTGCCTTTTTTGAACAATATAAATGTCCTGCACCATTAATAAAATCTGATCCCTTGCTATGCCAAGTTCTCTATTTAAATGGGATAAATGGCAGTAAGGGTTGTTCGGTTCTTGAAACAACAAGAGAAATTTGGATAAGTTAGACCTCTTCTTTTCTTTTATCCCTAGGATCTACACTGTCTTGACTGGGAATTGTAAAATCTATATAGATATCTGAGAGTGCTTATATAATTTAGTATTGCTTATCTTTACTTGAAAATTTGGAACCTGTTCCTCTCTGTTCTTCTATTCCAACATGATCTTCTCACTTGTCGTGAATTTTACATAAATAAAGCTGAGTTTACTATCTGGAAATCCTTGCCCAACACACAGAGTTTAGATGAAAACACATGGCCTTAAAACAAACACTGTCTTGTTGTTTTGTTCTTGTTTTTTCTTTTCTCTTTTTTCTAAATAATTCTAGGTGTGATCAACTTGTTTGTTCCCTCATCCCTAATTCTCATTCTAAGTCAACCGGTAAACCATGTTTTACCATTGTCATCCCAAACTTAGTTTTAAAATATGAAGGTGATGTCTTTGCTCTTTGTATCAATAGGGGGATACAATTCTTATCTTCTTAATTTAGTAGACTCACTATAAATGGTAAATCTAAACACTTGTGTGAATTTGTAAACTGGTGAATATTTCTTGAGTCATCTCATAGATTTAGAACCTGTAAGCAAGTCCTTTTTCCTGTATTTGTTGCTCACATTTGATCATGCCATTGTTTTAGTCTAAGAATTGATAAGTGACTTGTGATTCCTACATGCTATGTGTATTTGGTTGATAACTACTTGACTTAGTTTAATTATACAATCAGGTTAATAAGATCATGTTTCTATTAGAAAGATTAAGTATTTAGGATTAAAAACTCGTTATGTGTTTGAGAATGGACCGGTGTATGAGAAGAGTTTAAAATCTGATTGTTTTATGTGTAACTAATTTAATAATGAGAAGATCATGGGGGGTTTAGAATGAGAGATTAAGCTAGAATTGTGATAATCATAAACTCTCTTCACTTTGGTAGTTCTGTCTAGGACTCCTCTTTCTTTTATGTACTGCTTTGGGCATTCAGTCCCCCCCCCCCCTCCTGCAATCATTATATGTGATATACTTTCTCTTTACTTGGGCCTGCTCTGGTTTCCTTTTATATATGCAGTGTATATCTACGATGGAAACCCCTATTAGAATCTGTCCCTGTTTGTATATCTTCATGTTTGAAACTGTCAAGCTTATTTGCAAAGCTTACTTCCAGTTTGTAATAGTTTATAGTCTAATGAATAAATTCCTCTCTCCCTTTTGTTGCAACTGAGTGGTAGCGATGGTACACACTGTGAAATTTTCCTTTATTTTTAGAATCGAAGTTGCTTTGCCTATTCCTCTATATCTCTGTTTTGAAGGGCCAGGTTGCTCAATGATATTTGGACTTAAGTGTCACACCCCTACTTGATGGGGCATGATGGGCACCCGACCCTTACTTAGGGCCGAGCGAACCCGCTGATCCTCGTGATACTCATAATCTTACTGGACTCTTAAATCATGAAATGAATGCATAATGGAAGCTTTTCAAAGAACAACATGCTTTTCGTCTTTCTCAAATCAAGTAAAATCTGTAATCATATGAAATCTGTAACATAATGCATAATTATACATCGACTTACAGAGCCGCTTACGAGACTGACATGCTATATACGTGACTCTGTCTGCAAAGTCTCTAACATAAATCAAGATACCATAACATAGATACTCTGACTCGGTAGCACTCCGGAAGGAAATGGAGCTCGCCAATCCAGCTAGAACATCTTCTACTCATCCGTATACACCGCGTGGCATGAAACGCGACCCCGAAAGAAAGGGGTCGTACGGAATATGTCCGAGCATGTAAAGCATGAAATACGTAAACGGATCATCTTGAATAAGGAGCATAGAAAATCATAAGGCTTGCCTCTGAAACATAAATAAATAATCATCATGTACATATGCATGTATAACGTGTCCCGGTCCTCTAGTGAGGGGCTCGGTAAATAAGATCATCATATACATATAACGTGTCCCGGCCCTCTAGTGAGGGACTCGGTGAATGGAATCATCATATGCCATCCTGGCCACCATCCCCATATCATCATTTCATCATGTCATCATATCATCATGTCATCATATATATATACCGTACCCGGCCCTCTAGTGAGGGATTCGTTGAATAATGCAGTGGAGTTGTGCACGAATGCGTGTCCTGGCCCGGGACTCAGTGAAAGAAGTATTAGCAGCATACACTAGCAGAGTAGTGAGAAACCATATGCATATAGATCATCTTTTAAGACTCAATAGATACGTAGACAAATCACGCTCGAGTATCAAACGACAGTCATATTAAATCCGCTCTAAATACCATTAGGACTGCATTAAGAGAAATTTGAGGGATCGTAGACGTGTATCAACCAATCCGAGCCCGCCCATGAAAGTTACGGGCATTACTCGTTATGGAATCTTCTACGAACGTGTCGAAGCGATCCGAGCCCTTCTATGAAAGTTAGGGACCTTATTCAACATAGAATCCTTTAGGAATAAAACTTTTTATGCAACATTTACTATCCAATCACACAAAAGACACAAGGACCATAGCTCGACTATATTAGGAATTCTAACATCAAGAAGTGAATAAGAATCGTAGACATGCTCGGATCTTAAGAATAGAGTTACCCCAAGGCTCGATCATATCTTACTTATATCTAAGACATGCCAAAAGAAAGAAAGGGTAAGCTTTACATACCTGTTCCACCTCTTATTAGCTACACTTATTCGTCCAAGCTCGTAAGCCTACACTTAAAAGGATTCACACTAACGTTAGACTCTTTATTGCACACTTGTTCCAAATTTCAAATCAAACTACTCTATATTCGCCGAAAATCGGGCAAAGCATCTCCCATTGTTTATATGCCTAGCCCAAAATTACAATTCAGCAACCAATCAACAACAACAATAATACCAACATCAACAACACCATTATTCATACCAACATATTCCATAAACATCCCACACGACGTTTTTCAACATACAACAACAATATGCACTTTCTTCCATCCCAATCAAGGAGTATAATCTCATCAACACGCCAAAAATGTTAGATACCATTTTTGTATGCATAAATCAGTCCATCCAAATGGCCACAACACGTTCAAAATAGCCCATAAATACAACAACTACAATACAACACTCTATGACCTTTTCTCCATAACTAGTTTCATTTTTAAGGCTTGCTAGACCTTCAAATAAACTCAACATAAAAGATGGGATAAATAACATACCTTATACTTGAAAAAAACTCAGCCACATCAACCTTTTCCAATACCAAGCTTAAGTAGAAGCAAGAACAATCACCTTTCACGGACTAGTTTGGCGTAATCTTGTCAAATTCTTGATTTATCGGACTATAATGCTTGGGGAGGTGTAGAGAATTTTCTAGGACCCTTTGGAATGTTGTTATGCTGAAAAAATGGGGTTGATGGGGTATTTATACCCCTCCTAGGTCGGTTTCACCGACCTTCTCATGTGTGGCCCGCGGAGCCATTTGGCAGCTTAGGGTCTTGCTCTTAAAATGACCACAACTCTTGATTCCGACATCGTGTGAGGGCTCACGACCTATGGTTGGAAAGATCTTTCAATTATCTACAACTTTTATTCTTGGTATGTTTCCAAATTCCAAACTTATAATACCGTGTTTGCCCCTCCAAGTCAACTCATCCGAAAACGTTTCCTTAAATCGTCCTTTTGGAGGGCTTATGTCCATATTTGGCTTATGGGTCCTTCTTAGGACTTGCTCAACTTTCCATGTACTACTTGTATCACTTATAATATATCCTTTATAAAATCCCGACATGTGAGCCCCACCTTAACTCATGGTTTCGAGGGCTATCATCGAGTGATCATGTTAACCGATTTACTCCATACACTCTCCAAATGTCATATATATGTTCTTATGCTCAGATAACATAATCTTCATCCATAATCCTTGTGTAACTCTGCTCTCCCCTGAGCTCATACTAAGCCGTCCACAGTCTTGATAACGCGAAATTTTCCAAGGTGTAACATTAAGTGCCTCCTTGTGTTTGATTGTGGTAATGTTGAGGATTATTTGGGGCTGGTCTAACTTTCCCCCAATACTAGCCATGTCTAGGGTTCGTTGAAACCCCTTGAATCTTATGCGACACTGGAATAAGGATGGTGACAACCACCCTAATCCCATTCCAAAATACTCTGCCCACACATCACAAAAATGCAATATGGATGAAATATTATGTTAGGATAGTTTGACCATTTTCATTATTGCCATACATGTATACCTTCTATGCTGTATGAATTTTTATAGGATCTAGTCTAACCGAATTCTTTTTTCCTCTTACTCTTTGCACGGCCATTTGGGCCAAGGATACAGCCTCCCTATCGGGCCAAAGGCCCAATAGGACAATTCTTTCATACCTTTATCGAGTCCGAGGAAAGGGAAGCTAATATGTATATTTACGAAGGCCCAATCATGGGTGAAAATGATAAGAAGGCCCAGCCATGGGTGAAAATGGTCAAGGGGTTTGGTACACCCCAATTATTTTATTTACCATGCTTTATGATTATATGTGTTGTATCTGTAAAAAATTCACATTATATCGGAACCTAATGGTTAGACTTCGTCATTTTAGGCAAACGGTACCTAAGCCGTGTAGTTGACTTTAAGCCCCATTGCGAGTTTTCAAAAAAAAGAACCCGAGTTTCATTTGCCATTTCAACAAGGTTTAAAAGGCTGGTCAAAAAATGGATTTCCCGAACAAACTAAGGCTTTTCAAGAAAGAGTATTCATTCTTAGCATTGTACCGATTTTAAACTGTTCATACCTATTATTTTAAACATGGGAAAAATGTATCTTTTTACGACCAGTTGTCAAACGAAAATCTTTTTAGACAAATCATGATCGTAGTTTTTTTTTTAAAAATGCTGCATATTTCTTGGATAAGCTGATGGTCGTATTTGGATTAAAGCCCACATGCATAAAAAATAAAGTTTTGGGGCCAACCCACTTAAATGGACCAAGACACGAGTAAAGATTTCAGCCCAGTCCCTATTCCCCTTTTCTCCGGAAATAAAACAAACAGGGCACATATCTTTTGCTAGATCTTTGCATGATTTTCAAACCAAAATCAATTTCCCTTTTATAGTCATAAGTTTATAACCTAGAAATATTGTTTATTTCAATATGCATTCTCACCTAATTGTAGACTAATCTCATGCTCTTATCGGCCCATTGTCAAACCCAAAAACTAGATTCTTTTCAAAATCAAAGTAATGAAGTTTTTTCTTAATAAAATAAAAAGAAAGGTGGGGGGGGGGGGGGGGAGGGAGCGTTCGTAAGTAAGGCGTTTTGACGTGTATATGATTAACCCGAACCAAGTGTGGATTGAGGCACGAACTGGATATATATATATATATACATTTTTTATTATAACAAAGATAACTCTTTTTTAAAAAAAAAAAAAAAAAAAAATTAAAAATTTAAAAAACTACTTATCCTCATATATAAGAGGAAATACAATCATTGGGATATTATAAATCCAACCTAAAATAAGCCCACATATAAGGGAACTACACTCAATTCTTCTAAAAGCTTGATATGCAATAAAGGGACAGATTTTATAAGTACGGGAATTTTACACTAAATAAACAGTTCATGCATATACCGACACATTGGAATTCGAAGGTCAACCGTTGTCACACCCTGATCTTTACTAGGGTGTGATGGGCACCCGACCCCATATTCGGAGCCGAGCGAACCCTCGGACTCTTATTACACACGTATTCTCTTTGGATTCTTAAATCAAATGGAAGTAAAATACATAGTGAGATTTTCAAAATCTTTTCGTCGTTTCTCAAATTAAACACAGCCTGTAAACATAAGGGCTCTGTAACATAATGTATGATAAAACACATCAACTAGTGGAACCCTTTTTAAAGCTGACACTCTAAATTCACGACTCTGTCTGCAAAGTCTCAAACTTCGAACAAACTGTACAGTACATATAATCTGACTCGGCAGCACTCCCGGACAAGTGGAGCCTACCGACTCCGCTGGACGTCTTCTATGCTAGCTTCAGCTCAGCTGGGTGCACCTGCGTGGCATGAAACGCAGCGCCCACAAAAAGGGGCGTCAGTACGAACAAGGTACTGAGTATGTAAGGCATGGATGGTAACAGAGAAAGAAACGTAATCATGTGCAACAACAGTATGGAGATGTAGAGCATATCATGTGAGAGAGAGAGTATCCTGTACATATGAGACATATCATGTGTAAGGGAGTAAGATGTACATATGGAACATGTCACGTGTAAACGGTAACCCGTACGTATAAAACATATCATGTAGAGCTGTAACCTGTACATACGGACAATATCTGCATGGAAACATAGAACATATCATAGGATAACAGAGTAACCTGTGCATATGAGTGCCCCTGGGGGTGGATGCCATGCATGCTTGTCTGGTCATATGGTATCATAGCGCCGAACAAGTCGGCTCACCCACATAGCGCCGAAATACGTCGGCTCGCCCGTAAATCCCGCGTCCGGATGATAAGCCACCGACCGGTGGCAATGAAACATGTTTCCCTTCCCATTCCCCATATATACATGTATCCCATCCCCCCAACCCATATACGGGCATGGCATGCATGAGAGCCCAAAGAAAGTCATGTATCCATCGGAGTGACGAAAGGTCGGAAACCTCCGATCGCATTATGGAGTAATCATGGCCGCTTTGCCTCACCTTGAAGGATCGATAATCATAAGGCGAGACTACTAACGGAGAATAACATTAAGAGAACGTAGAACATGTCATTTCGTATCATATCATATCATGTCGTGTCATATCATAGCATATCGTGTCATGTCAAAGCATATCGTCTCATATCATATCATGTCGTGTCATATCATGTCATGTCATGTCGTGTCATAGTCATTTTCTCATATCTGACATCTTCATTGTCATCATAGAATCATGGTCATTGTTTTAGTCATAAAAACTTTCAAAAGTTTGTAAAACTTGGATTTGGAGAAGAATGAATATTTTGAAAAACATTTATGAACCTTTGGGAAGAAAATCAAGCCTTGGAATGACATCCAAAAATTTCCTTTAACTGTAGTACGGAAATAAGCCAAATGGAGCCACAGGAGGAATTAGGGAATAGCGGGCCCACCTCGAGTCAAATGAGGTGGCGTATACAATTTACGTATAATACGTTTCATGATATGACTTATGAGAGTTTCAGGGTAAACGGATCCTATTCATGCAAGTTCTAGGTGTTTAGACAATTCTTTCAACTATTCATGAGCACTTAATTCAATTCTACTGAATGAATAGTAGTCAAATTCAAGCTCGGATTTCTAGAATTAGAGTAATCCCCGAGACATGTATTCAAGCCTATTACATCTAAGACATGCCAAAGAAGGAAGAGTGAAACCTTACATACCTTTTCCGCTTCTTACGCTACTCCAAACTCAAATTCCAAATGCTCCAAAATCTACAAATGGTCACATTTACCAAACATTAATTAGAGCTTTTAGGAACCCAATCTTGAATTCACATTTGTCTACAGAAATTTCGGCAGCATTTCCCCCCGTAAATGCGCCATCCCCGAGAATCTAACTCGGCCAATATTAACAGCAACAACCCGAGAATGGAACTCGGCCAAAATCACTAATCAACAATACCAACAATCTTGCTAACGACATTCCATTTATATTTAATTCAATTCAACTCCAACAACCCTAATCTTACAATCTTCCAACACATACTTCACTTTCACATTCATGTATTATATTCATAATCCACATATTGGCAATATCATTCCCACCAACATAAAAAACCATACCAATGTTACACTAACCTTTTCCATGATCCATAACAATCACAACTTTATTTCCAACCATTAAATCCTCGTTTTACATTATAGAATCTATAACGACAATAACCAAAATATTGAATAGAAGTCAATTCACCACATCTACACAACACAACATATATTCGGCCAAGCCTCTACATGCACGGCTACAACACTACACACATATTTCCATGAATTGTTTTATCTTTTTCTATACATTACAACAACAAGCAACATACTACATAAAACTAATTCAATCTTCCCACACCACAACAAACACACACGGCCACAACCTCCATATTCATGTTTCATGAACTTCATCCATTTCTATACATGACAACCAACTTACTACATAAAATTAATCCATTATTTCTACACAAACAACTACTCCATTCGGCCATACCATGTACATACATACTTCATGAATTTCATTCATTTCCACATGCTACAACACTCAACAATATGCATAGACCATCCATAACACAAGAGAAGGGATTAAACCTTACCTTTTTCCTTCAACTTCTTCACTTGACCAAGATGTGGGAACGATGAAACGAATACCCTTTCTTCCGAAACAACCATACCACGTTGTGAGGACCCTTAAATTGGTAGGAAAGCTAGAAGAAAATATTTTTTTGACAAGTCTTTCATGGAGACAAAATTTCAAGCCATGGCCGAATGCCATGGCTATTCTTTTTTTTTTTCTTTCTTTCTTTCTCTCTTCAAGTCTCTTCATTTAAAATGATGAACTATTATATATATATATATATATATATATTTCTCATATTTGCATCTTAGTCCCTCAAGTATGGCCTCATGTCCCTTCTCTCTCCATTTTTCTAGATTTTTCCTCTTTTTCTTGATTTTTCTTTTCTTTTCTTGAATTTCCTCATTGGTCAAAGAAGACCAAGTGTCTTCCTTTGTACACTTTAGTCCATCTTTAGCCACACACACACACACACACCTTTTCTTTCTTTTCTAGAATTTTCTTCCCTTTTCTTGAAAATTAGTAAAGAAGGCCAAGTGTCTTCTTATGTAAGATTTGGCCCTTCAAGAATTCTCTTGAACCTTGTGAAATTACTATCTTGCCCCTAGCCTTCCACATTATTCCCATGACGCCACTTTGCGACTTTCCCTTTTTACCCTTTGTCTTTCACAACATTTCTATACTAGTAATGTTCATAAATAACATTCCTAACAACTCGTACACCTAAAGTGATTTGGAACATAGTCTTGTCTTTAACTTCTCACCATTGTCACAATATCCGAACGCACGAAATACGGGCTATAACATCCTCCCCCTCTTTAGAACATTCGTCCTCGAATGTTCAGTGACTTATAGGTGTCATAATATTCCGGGAGGGTTCCCTTTGTAGCACTCTTCCCTTTATGCCCGTTCTTTATCCTTTACCTCGTTTTTCTTATAATCGAACTCCGAGCCCTTGCTCTATGTTGTAGGTTTTCCTACTTTCCGTATCAACTTGTTATCCTGTCCTTTCGGTCATTCCTTTATGTCTCTTTTTATCATACTTTACTCCTCTTCACATGTCTACTTTGAGTTCTTATCCAAACAAATCTCGCGCTTTCGGTAATTTCTCTCGGGAGCCTCCTTTCCGAGGTTTCTTACCTTTTGTTCGACACTTTGGTCTCTTTGTTTTCCATCTACTCACTCCCTTCCTCTCCGAATATCGTACACATTTTCATCTCTATGTGTATATACATTTACTATCAACTAGCCCACAAATACATCCAGACGCTGTTCAAGCCTATCCTAACTCTAGGGCTGTGACACACTTTCTGTCTCTTTTTCGAACTAATCCACCTCGTCTTACGCGTCCTCTTAAGGTCTCCATTCATGCATATATTCTAGTTTTCCTTAGGTTACTCTTAACTGCTCATTTGTCTCATATGTCTGAATATGTTGAATTTCTTGTAAACTTCCCAGGGGGTCACCCATCCTAGAATTACTCCCACCTGAGCACGCTTAACCTCGAAACTTTGGTGGGATTCGGTACCTTAACACTGATATTTTCGCGTCCGCTTTCTCACATGGCCTTTATTACATGTTCTAAAGCCAGTCGAAGCCTTACAACTTTCGAAACGTTTTCGTAACACGTCCTTTCTTTTACAATGACCGTTTTACCCTTTTCTCTTCTCGATATTCACTTTCTGCCTGTGTATGACTATTTTCTGTCCTGGGCTCCCAGTTCAGATAACCGAACAAATATATCCATCCAGTCTTACCTCTTTTGACTACCATATCATCCCTCGCCTTTTTCCGCCGATACTGGGTGCCTGCGGAATTCAACGATTAGTATAAGGGATCTTATTTCCTATGACTTGGCTCTATCGCACGATCTAATGACAGAAAGAAGGTCAACCATTCCTAGATGCCCCGTAGCCTCCTGTCTATAGATGTGGCCGGCTTCACACCCATAAACAGGACTCTACCGGACACGACTTTGCAGACAACCCTTGGACCGACCTGCTCTGATACCACTTTGTCACACCCCGACTTTACTAGGGTGTGATGGGCACCCGACCCCATATTCGGAGCCGAGCGAACCCTCGGACTCTTATTACACACATATTCTCTTTGGATTCTTAAATCAAATGGAAGTAAAATACATAGTGAGATTTTCAAAATCTTTTCGTCGTTTCTCAAATTAAACACAGTCTGTAAACATAAGACTCGTAACATAATGTATGATAAAACACATCAACTAGTGGAACCCTTTTTAAAGCTGACACTCTAAATTCACGACTCTGTCTGCAAAGTCTCTAACTTCGAACAAATCATACAAGCACATATAATCGACTCGGAAGCACTCCGGACAAGTGGAGCCTACCGACTCCGCCGGACGTCTTCTATGCTAGCTTCGGCTCGGTGGGTGCACACCGCGTGGCATGAAACGCAGCGCCCACAAAAAGGGCGTCGCACGAACAAGGTACTGAGTATGTAAGGCATGGATGGTAACAGAGAAAGAAACGTAATCATGTGCAACAACAGTATGGAGATGTAGAGCATATCATGTGAGAGAGAGAGTATCCTGTACATATGAGACATATCATGTGTAAGGGAGTAAGCTGTACATATGGAACATGTCACGTGTAAAACGGTAACCTGTACGTATAAAACATATCATGTAGAGCTGTAACCTGTACATATGGACAATATCTGCATGGAAACATAGAACATATCATAGGATAACAGAGTAACCTGTGCATATGAGTGCCCCTGGGGGCGGATGCCATGCATGCTTGTCTGGTCATATGGTATCATAGCGCCGAACAAGTCGGCTCACCCACATAGCGCCGAAATACGTCGGCTCGCCCATAAATCCCGCGTCCGGGCATCCCGCGTCCGGGATGATAAGCCAGCTGACCAGGTGGCAATGAAACATGTTTCCCTTCCCATTCCCCACATATACATGTATCCCATCCCCCCAACCCATATACAGGTATGGCATGCATGAGAGCCCAAAGAAAGTCATGTATCCATCGGAGTGACGAAAGGTCGGAAACCTCCGATCGCATTATGGAGTAATCATGGCCGCTTTGCCTCACCTTGAAGGATCGATAATCATAAGGCGAGACTACCAACGGAGAATAACATTAAGAGAACGTAGAACATGTCATTTCGTATCATATCATATCATGTCGTGTCATATCATAGCATATCGTGTCATGTCATAGCATATCGTCTCATATCATATCATGTCGTGTCATATCATGTCATGTCATGTCGTGTCATAGTCATTTTCTCATATCTGACATCTTCATTGTCATCATAGAATCATGGTCATTGTTTTAGTCATAAAAACTTTCAAAAGTTTGTAAAACTTGTATTTGGAGAAGAATGAATATTTTGGAAAACATTTATGAACCTTTAGGAAGAAAATCAAGCCTTGGAATGACATCCAAAAATTTCCTTTAATTGTAGTACGGAAATAAGCCAAATGGAGCCACAGGAGGAATTAGGGAATAGCGGGCCCACCTCGAGTCAAATGAGGTGGCGTATACAATTTACGTATAATACGTTTCATGACATGACTTATGAGAGTTTCAGGGTAAACGGATCCTATTCATGCAAGTTCTAGGTGTTTAGACAATTCTTTCAACTATTCATGAGCACTTAATTCAATTCTACTGAATGAATAGTAGTCAAATTCAAGCTCGCATTTCTAGAATTAGAGTAATCCCCGAGACACGTATTCAAGCCTATTACATCTAAGACATGCCAAAGAAGGAAGAGTGAAGCCTTACATACCTTTTCCGCTTCTTACGCTACTCCAAACTCAAATTCCAAATGCTCCAAAATCTACAAATGGTCACATTTACCAAACATTAATTAGAGCTTTTAGGAACCCAATCTTGAATTCACATTTGTCTACAGAAATTTCGGCAGCATTTCCCCTGTAAATGCGCCATCCCCGAGAATCTAACTCGGCCAATATTAACAGCAACAACCCGAGAATGGAACTCGGCCAAAATCACTAATCGACAATACCAACAATCTTGCTAACGACATTCCATTTATATTTAATTCAATTCAACTCCAACAACCCTAATCTTACAATCTTCCAACACATACTTCACTTTCACATTCATGTATTATATTCATAATCCACATATTGGCAATATCATTCCCACCAACATAAAAAACCATACCAATGTTACACTAACCTTTTCCATGATCCATAACAATCACAACTTTATTTCCAACCATTAAATCCTCGTTTTACATTATAGAATCTATAACGACAATAACCAAAATATTGAATAGAAGTCAATTCACCACATCTACACAACACAACATATATTCGGCCAAGCCTCTACATGCACGGCTACAACACTACACACATATTTCCATGAATTGTTTTATCTTTTTCTATACATTACAACAACAAGCAACATACTACATAAAACTAATTCAATCTTCCCACACCACAACAAACACACACGGCCACAACCTCCATATTCATGTTTCATGAACTTCATCCATTTCTATACATGACAACCAACTTACTACATAAAATTAATCCATTATTTCTACACAAACAACTACTCCATTCGGCCATACCATGTACATACATACTTCATGAATTTCATTCATTTCCACATGCTACAACACTCAACAATATGCATAGACCATCCATAACACAAGAGAAGGGATTAAACCTTACCTTTTTCCTTCAACTTCTTCACTTGACCAAGATGTGGGAACGATGAAACGAATACCCTTTCTTCCGAAACAACCATACCACGTTGTAGAGGACCCTTAAATTGGTAGGAAAACTAGAAGAAAATATTTTTTTGACAAGTCTTTCATGGAGACAAAATTTCCAAGCCATGGCCGAATGCCATGGCTATTCTTTTTTTTTCTTTTTCTTTCTTTCTTTCTCTCTTCAAGTCTCTTCATTTAAAATGATGAACTCTATATATATATATATATATTCCATCACTTTTCCATATTTGCATCTTAGTCCCTCAAGTATGGCCTCATGTCCCTTTTCTTCTCCTTCTAGAGTTTTCCTCTTTTTTTCTTGATTTTTCTTTTCTTTTCTTGAATTTCCTCACTTGGTCAAAGAAGACCAAGTGTCTTCCTTTGTACACTTTAGTCCATCTTTATTTACACCTTGCCCCCTTTTCTTTCTTTTCTAGAATTTTCTTCCCTTTTCTTGAAAATTAGTAAAGAAGGCCAAGTGTCTTCTTATGTAAGATTTGGCCCTTCAAGAATTCTCTTGAACCTTGTGAAATTACTATCTTGCCCCTAGCCTTCCACATTATTCCCATGACGCCACTTTGCGACTTTCCCTTTTTACCCTTTGTCTTTCACAACATTTCTATACTAGTAATGTTCATAAATAACATTCCTAACAACTCGTACCCTCAAGTGATTTCAGAACATAGTCTTGTCCTTAACTTCTCACCATTGTCCCGCAATATCCGAACGCACGAAATACGGGCTATAACAACCGTATTCTGCGGATCCTTAATACTAGGGTGCCTAATACCTTCACTAGGGAATTACCAGAACCCTTACCTAGAACTTTGGATTAAGAAGGTTTTTTCACGGTGTATGAATAAACCCTTCAAAACTGGTTTTCCTAATTTTCTAAAAATTAGGTAGCGACTCTTTTAAAACAAATTCCGAAAGAGCACCAATAAGTTCGAAGTAGCTTTTCCGAGCGCTAATCCTGTCCATGAAAATGCGAACCGTTACACCAGCCACAAATGAATGGAGCTTTAGAAGCGGCCAACAGGAACATCAAAAGAATATTGAGGAAGATGACGGACAATTACAAGTGCTGGGACGAACAATTTCCATATGCCCTATTGGGATACCGCACAACAGCCCGATCTTGAATAGGGGCAACTCCATACTTGCTTGTTTATGGTACCGAAGCAGTCGTAACTGCAGAGGTTGAAATACTGTCATTGAGAATCATTCAAAAAGCAGAATTGGATGACCCAAAATGAGTCCAGACTCTATATGAGCAGCTGGCACTAATCGATTGAAAGAGGATGGTTGCCATATGTCACGGCCAACTATACCAACAAAGGATGGCACTAGACTTCAACAAACGAGTCCGAGCTCGATTCTTTCAGATAGGGAAAATGGTACTCAAGAGAGTGTTCCTGTACCAAGATGAGTATACAGGAAAATTCGCTCCCAACTGGCAAGGCCCATCCGTGGTCCTTAAATAGTGCTAGCAGAATTGGATGGGCAAAAGTTCCCCAAGCTAATCATCTCAGATACAATCAAGGGGTACTACGCATGAAGACACGTTTTTCTTCAGTTGTATTAGTTATTTATTTTCTTGTAATAGTTATTTCTTTGCCTCTAATCATTTGTAATAGATAGAAAAACCAAATGATTTTCTTGTAATATGAACTACACAATGACTAGACTTCCCCACAGTGGGATACGTAGGCAGCCGATTTGGGACCCGATCACATTATTAGTAAAAATAAAAACTCAATTACTTTATTCCGAACTACATTCGACCTGATTCCTGCTGTGACAGGATACGTAGGCGCTCTTTGAGATCGGTCATACAAAATGGAAAAACCAAGAAGCCTCAGAGATAGGATTTCAAGGAGAGTTTGGAGTTGGCACGAAGAGATTGCCATACATGCCCAACTGGGGGAAACTTTTTGGGAGGATCTCAAAAATTCCTTCAACAAGTCCGTCGCCAGAGTCAGCCAATCCGAAATATCATACTGGGGCACTCTTAATAAGTCAGTAAGGGTTAATCAATTCTACACACTTAACTGGGGTAGAAATTTTGAGGAATTTCTTACATCAAGATTGAGCACGAGAGTTCGCCAAGAAAATAGGTAAACTGGGGCAGAATTTTTGAAAGGATCTTAAAAATTCAATACAAGAAAGCAGGAACTTCAATTATCAAAAAGCAGTGGAGAAGGGAGGACTTCTCATTCAAAAACACATGTCATGACAATCAACTTAAACCATTTTGGAAGAAAAAAATATGTATTGCTTTCATAAATAAACAACTCACGGTCAATGATTTACGAAAATGATTTTTCTTTTTATGTTAAGATAAATTCACTTTCGATACAAAATGCAAGAGGATTGAATTCAAGAGAGGTGCGAAGCCAAAGACGCTGCCAGAAGCAGCAACATAGATCAACTCTATAGGAAACTAACATCTTACTGATGCAAGTATCCATGTCGTCAGGACGACGACCCAGTTTTCTAACTTCGTTTCATGTGCAGTTAAAGACAAGATCTAAGCTACCACCGAAAAAAGGGTTTGCAGCGGTTAGGAAGCCACAAGGGCTATAAAAGGACCAAAACGCCACAAGGGTGCTATAAAAAGACAAAAATGCCACAAGGTCAAATATCTAACCATGAGGGCTATAAAAGGATCAAAATGCTATAAGGGAAAATGTCTAGCCGCGAGGGCTACAAAAGGACCAAAATGCACCAAAAGCAAATATCCGGCTAAGCGGGTCACAATCAACATAAGAAATGAAAGAAAGACGATTTAGTTGAAGGGTCCATATCTGTCATTTGCATTATCGTGAGGGCCATTCATTCAAACATGCTCCGAGGCTATTCATACAAACATTGCCGGGAGGGCCATTCATACAAACATGTCGCGAGGGCCATTCATACAAACATACTGCGAGGGCCATTCAAGGCAGACCCTCCCCGAAGGGCATTTCATAAAAACATGCCGTGAGGGCCATTCATACAAATATTTCCGTGAGGGCCATTCATATAAACATTGCCGCAAGGGCCATTGATACAAACATTGCCACGAGGGCCATTCATTCAAACATGCTCCGAGGGCCATTCATACAAACATTGTGCCATTCATACAAACATTGCCACGAGGGCCATTCATACAAATATTGCTGCGAGGGACATTCATACAAATATTGCCGCGAAGTTCATTCATACAAACATGCCATGAAGGCCATTCGTACAAACATGCCGCAAAGGCCATTCCTACAAACATTGCTGCGAGGGCCATTCATACAAACATTCCACGAGGCCATTCATTTAAACACGCCATGAGGGCCATTCATGCAAACATGCCGCGTGGGCCATTCATTCAAACACGCCGTGAGGGCCATTCAGACAAACATGCCGCGAGGGCCATTCACACAATGTCACGACCCGGCTACGGGCCATGACGGGTATCCGGGGCTAACCACCGAACACCGCTCATTCTGTTACTTATCTGCTCTCATTCATACTATATGCTCATAACCATATAAAACTATCATCATTCAAAACATATTTACTTTTATAGACATAAGCCCTTCGGCTATCAAAATAATATATATATATATATATATATATATATATATATATATATATATATATATATATATATATATATATACATATACATACAGACCATGGGACCATACTACCCACACTACGTATCTACGAGCCTCTACTAGAGTACTAGACATATGGACGGGACAGGACCCCGCCATGCCCAATCATGAATATACACACATATGTACCAAAAGAATAATCAATGGCACCTCCGGAAAATGGAGTGCTCTCAAATCAGCTGCTAGCTCCTATGAGTCTGGATCACCTCCCTGTCTACCTGTGGGCATGAACACAGCGTCCGAAGAAAAGGACGTCAGTACGAATATTGTACTGAGTATGTAAGGCATAATCAATAATAAAACATCAATGAAATAAGGAGGCATCAATGAGGAACGATCGTCAGAATCGACCGAATCATAAAGGAAGTAATGCGTCGCTTACTTTCATACTCATCATCATATCATATATGCATAAATGTATAAACTGCCCGACCATATAGGTGTGGTGTAATAATCAATAACATTAGCAATAGCATCGCATTAGCCCGCATAGGGCCTCCCGCGTCCGGGGTATCATCTCATGCCGCCCACTAGTGGTGTCTGCCCATGCCATTTGGCCATGGTGTATAGCTGCCCGCCTTGGCGGTGACTGCCCGGCCAACTAGGCGCGGTGTAATATCATCATGTACTCATCATATCATGCTTATCATAGTATACTTGTCATAGTACATGCATAGAGACTCATAGACAATCATACTCTATCGGGGTGACGTGAGGTCGTGGACCCCCGACTCCATTATGAAACATTCGTAAGTAACCTGCCTCACCTTGAGGGAACAAGGATAAGGTGAGTGTGAATGATGATCAACATCAATGGGCTATGGATAGCTTCATTAGCTTAATAGGAGCATCATATCATAGACTATAGCATCTCTAGACTTAGCTTGTCACTATCGTTATCATAATCGTAGCATATCTCTTATTCTCGTATGACTATTCATGAACAAGGGCTCATAGTCTTCTTGAAGATGTAACATTTATAAGAAAGAGGAAATTCATGCCATAGGACTCATGCCTTAGAAAGAAAGGACTAGCCTCACATACCTTCGTCGTTTAGCTATTCTATCGCTTGCTCGTTCTCCTTTAGTGCACTTGTCTATACCTTCAAGAGAATTCGTATCGACATTAGCTATATCATCGTGGAAGCATACTTACTAAAGCTATAGAAATTTGGGCAGCATTTCCTTTGTTTATACTACTTTCCTCCATATTCCATATCAACTCCCAACATTCATAACAACCATCACAATATCACTAACAACAATCGTCACCCATTCACATGATTCGCTTTTCATAACTTTACTTCAATTCTTCATAATTATGGCCAAAGTTCACTATCGCATTCTTTCGTATCCAATGCTTATTTCATGTTCTAAATATCATTTATAACACATTTATATCATCAACATAACCATTTCCATGATTCAACTCAACTACCATTCAATAATGACACTATCCTTATATTTGTGACCCATTTTCCTATACTCTTCCACAATCCATGTGTTTCAACTTATAAATACTTCAAATAACATGAAAAGGTCATGAAACTTACCTTAGATGATGGAGGAATGGGCCTTGATTGATGATACACTTTTTGCACAAAAACCCTATTTCATCTCTCTTGGGTTTTCTTGATTTGTATGACTTTTAATGGGTTTCCCTCACTTGGTTCACTTGATTTCTTGTTGTTGATCTTTGATTTCTATTGATTTCTCATGGATGAAGTGTTTGGAACTCTCTAGAGGTTTCTTGAATGGTGGAGGTGAAGAATGAAATGAAATGAAAATGAAAAAGGGTCCCTTATATAAAATTCACTTCAGTCCCGATTGGATTATACGGACCAACATACGGTCCGTATAATTTCTACTGACCGTATGTTGGACCGTATATTTGGTCCAGTAGAATATGTCATTCTGGGCTGGATCTACGGCTGGACATACGGTCCGTAGATTTTATACGGCCAGTATGTCTGGCCGTATGTTCGCCCAGTTTTCCGAGAGTTGTTTCGTCGACTCGTTTGATCTCCGATCCTTATGGAACCTTCTTAACACTTGTTCCTTACTTCAATACCATTCTAAGGGATGTTATAACTCTTCCTCAAAGGTTCATTAAGACATCATTAACTTAATACTCGAAATTCTTATCCGTTACACTCGACCTGCGACTCACTTCCCTTAGCAACTTTCTTTCCTTAACTCGAATGTCTTTGGAAATCTTAATTAGGATCATCAAATACTATTTCTTACTTGTCTAAACCTCGTATACATCATACCCCTCGCTCGTCTATTCACTGTACGCTAACGGGAATTTTTCCGAGGTGTAACCTCTTCCCCCCTTTTGGAACATTCGTCCCCGAATGTTAAGTCGTCGGGGATTCTAGAAAAAATTTGCCAGAGTTTCCCCTGTAATATGACACTACCATCCTGTCACAACAACCCATAATATCATTGTCTCACAGGGCCACAACGCAATAACAATATAAACTGGCCTCACACGACCCACATACATACAAATAAAGCATACATACCGTATCATCTCGGCATTTCGTCATAGCTTTCTTCTGGGGGCTGAAATAAATGTGGATATGTGGATTTCATCTTCTCTTCCGCTTCCCAAGTCATCTCTTCCCGGTTGTTATTTCGCCATAGGACTTTGACTGAAGCTATTTCCTTATTCCGAAGTCTTCGTACTTGCCTGTCTAGTATGGCAATAGGCACTTCTTCATAAGCTAGCTTTTCTGTGATCTGAACATCATCTATTGGCACAATCTTTGTGGGATCTCCCACACATTTGCAGAGCATTGAAACATGGAATACTGGATGAACTAATTCAAACTCTGAAGGCAATTCTAATTCATACGCCACTTGACCCACTTTGCGGATGATTTTGTAGGGTCCAATGTATCGAGGACTGTCACGACCCAACCCCGTAGGCCGCGACTAGTGCCTGAGTTGGGCACCCGTACACACCCGTTAATCAGAAGTAGCATACGAATAGCTTACGCGTATACAAATAACATATATATACGTAAAAGTGAAACGTCACCCCGAAGTCACAAATGTACAAATATACATATCTCTATCGCAATCTAGCGATAATATCACATATAAGCCGTTAAGGCTATCATAATATAGGGGGACGTCCAAATCACAAATCACGTACACGACCGAACAAGTGAATACCCATAACCCACACATATATGTCTACAGACCTCTAAGAGTCATAACAGAATCATATGACGGGACAGGGCCCCGCCGTACCCGTGAATAAATATATACATATGCACAATAACAGAATCTGGATCAGAGTATAGGCTCCAGAACAAGGGAGCGCTCCAAGTCAGCTGAACAGGAATCCTAAGCTGGTGGATCATCCAAATAAGTATTCGTACCGCGCGGCATGAAACGCGGCCCCGAAGAAAGGGGGTCAGTACGGAATATGTACTGAGTATGCAAAGCATGAAATATAGTAAACAGGATCATAGTCAAATCAGAAGTACAGAAAGTAAATGCAATATTCAAAATATCAAAATGCTTACTCATAAAAATACAAATCATGCATAGGGCTCTTAGAACGGTGGTCGCCCGCCTGTCGTTGGCGCCACGCCACATCATACTCCAGAAGATTTCGTATCTCCGACACCCGACATATCATATCACATCATAACGCCGTAACACCCCATAACGCCAAATATACACGGTACCCGCCAAAGGGGACGCGGCGTACCGGACACATCATACTCCGGAATATATCATAGTGCGCACGAAACATAATCGGCCCGGGACTCGACGAAGGATATAGCAACCATATGCACGAGCAGAGTCGTGGGAGACTATATGCGCTTTTAAAACATTTTTTTCAAAAACTCATAAAATAATCAAAGTGAATTATCATTTAAAACCAAGGCGATAGTCAAATCAAGTTTCTTCCGAATGTTGTTCGGAACATATCAAATAGAACTTTAGGACTCGTAGACACGTATTAAACCATGTGAGATAACTTATGGAAATTAGGGGCATAATCGTCATTTCAAACTCGATAGAGAAGTAAGTAATCGGCGTTCGAAGGTTAAGACGTTAATCACACTAAATCCTTTGAAAAGTCGCTAGTATTATACAAGGGAGAGTCTTGGGGCCCACGGACGAGTATCGAACCGATCCGAGTCCATTTATGAAAGTTAGAGACCTTATCCATTGTAGAATCTCCCGCGAACGTTTCGAAGCGATCCGAGTTCGTCTATGAAAGTTACGATTGTTCGTAGTTACGAAACCTTTTTGGAATAAAAACCTTTATAAAATCCTTGAAACCAAGTCATGTAAAAACACAAAGATCATGGTTCGACTGCATTAAGAGTGCCAACATAAAGGAATGAATAAAAATCGCACACAAACTCGGACCTTAAGAATGGAGTCACCCCGAGACTCGTATCACAATCTACTTACGACTAAGACATGCCACAAGAAGGAAAGGGTAAGCTTCACATACCTCGTCCGCTTCCTAGATTAATCCAAACTTACGTCTTGGCTTCTCCAAAAGCTACAATAACATCATTAGACGCCAAACATTAGTCATACGCACTTAGGAATCCAATTCTAGGCTAGCACTTTATTTACAAAAAAATTGGGCAAAGCATCTCCCCTATAAATTCAATAACCCCGAGAATTCAACTCGGCCAAATCTTCAACAACAATACCAACAATCATACTAGGAACATCAACAATCAATTCAAAAGGCATTCTACCATCAATAACTCTTTTCTACATATTTCGACGACATTCCATTTTTATTCAACTCAAGCACTTATATAATCAAGCCAACATCAATGCTTACATACATTCAAGCGCTAATCCGAAACCATTCAAACAAAATTCAAAAACATTTCAACCAAACCACAAAGTATCCAAACGGCCGAACCATTGTACTACATAACCCGAAGCCTTCCAAATTCAATCAAAACTACGACAACACATTTCTTTCTTCCAAATTCATAAACTACATCAATAATCCGCATATTAACAACATCATTTTCATCAATTCAAGAAACTACATTAAATTCACATTAGCTTCTAAAATAGCCCATATACGTTTTCCACTTCAACTTACATCATTAAGCTTTCATTATCATCATATAATCCACAACAACAACAACCAAAACACTAAATAAAATTAGTTCATCATATTCTACAAAACAGCCCACTACACGGCTCAACTTCAACACGCAACATATCATGATTTCCATCCATTTTTACACATTACAACACATTCAAAACATCCATAACACAGCTAATTCCAACCATTTAACCCACATAAAACAGCCCCTTAATCCATAAATCTCAACAAAATAACAAACTAGTTTATAACGCTATTTTCTCCGTTCTAATCCGTTAAAACTCTAATTAAACTTGTTAACAATGAAAAAGGGACCTTAATCTTACCTTAAGTATGCAGCCAGCACGTCACCCTCTTCTTCTTGGCTGATTTTTAGCCCAAATTGAAGGCAACGTAACGTACAACACCTTTCTCTTCATGAGCTTCGCGATTCGGGCCGATTGTGGTCAAAATTTGGTTTCTCTCTCTACCTCTCCTCTCTCTCTCTCCATCTCCGAAAATCTGTATGTTTTGGTCTGAAAAAGAAGGAGAAAGCTGAAAATTTCACTTAAATGGCATGGGTATTGGGCCCGACCCGACTTGGAATCGGGTTGGGCCGAATCCACTGCTCAATTTCGACCTTTCTGCCTTAAAACGTCCATATCTCCTTATCCCAATGTCGCCTGTGAACCCACGACCTATGGTTGGAAAGCTATTTCAATTATATACAACTTTTATTCTGGGAGTTTTCCCAAATTCGAAACTCATAATACCGCTTTGGCCCCTCGAAGTCAGATCACCCGAAGACGTTTTAAATCGTCCCTTTGGAGGGTTTACACTCATATTTAGCTTATGGGTCCTTCTTAGGACTTGCTCAAATTCACATGTACTACTCATATATCTCTTCATATGTCCTTTATAAAATCTCAACATGTGGGTCCCACCTTAACACCCGGCCACTTTGGCCTTTTCATGAAATTTTTATTTCAACTTCTAGCCCCTAATTTCCCTTAATATTCCATACCAATAAAATTCATAAACAACTTATACATTACACCAAATCGAAAAATAGCCTTGTCCTTAACTTGTCGCAACTAACTTAAAATATTCCAACGTACAAAATACGGGATATAACATCCTCCCCCCCTTTAGAACATTCGTCCTCGAATGTTAAACTAATCTTACAGAGTCTTATAAGCACTTTGGGGGAGTCTCTTTCATGGCTGCCACATACCATTAATCAAAATAACCAATTTAGGAATTTGAATTACCCGTTGGCATAGGAAATAAGTAGAGATACTTATTCTTCATCTCCTCTTCAGCTTCCCAGGTCATTTCCTCCATGCTATTGTTTCGCCACAACATCTTAATAAAAACCATAGGCTGATCCTCATAGGATAAATCCTCCGTCACCTGGATATCATTTATGGGAAGTACTCTGGAAGGGTCGCCTACACATTTGCGAAGCATTGACCCGGGAAGACCGGCGCACCGCCGCCAAATCGCCGGTAGGTCTAACTCGTAGGCGCATGGCCTATCTTAAGGATGACCCGATAAAGCCCAATGTACCTCGACCGAGCTTCCCCTTCTTGCCGAATTTCACAACACCCTTCAAGGGTGACACTTCCAAAGATACCCGATCGTCGACCTGAAACTCTAGGTGTCGACGTCGACTGTCTACATATGATTTCCGTCAACTCTGAGCTGCTAATAACCGCTCCCGAATGAGTTTCACTTTTGTCAACTCTTTGCCGACTCATATTTGGCCCAATAAACTTAGTTTCGCCAACATCGAACCAGCCAATCGTAGCCTCGCACTTCCGCCATACGCAGCCTTATACGGCTATCCTGATGCGAGAATAGCACGGTATTATTATAGGCAAACTCCATAAGTGGCGGATGATCATCCCAACCGCCTCTCGAAATCAAGAACGCAGTTCGCACATATCTCTTAGCGTCCGAATAGTACGCTCGGGTCTGTTCGTCAGTCTGAGGGTGAAATGCCGTGCTAAGACTCACTTGCGGCTCAATGGTCAACGTCATCCTTACATCCTTATCACCATTTACCTTTACATTCCGAGTGCTCACCCAACATGACTTTATCGCTAGTAAGTATAATGGTTATGTCCCTTTAACTATTTCTCCTAGTTCCTTCCAGAACTACTTCCATCGATCCAAAATATGTATATACGAAATGGTTCTGCACCCTTCGCTATTCTTCACAGCACAACTACACTTATGGCAACTCATAATTCGAGTTCAAACTAAATCCTTGGGCTCTTGCCACCACTATATTTTTTTAGCTTTCTGCCACAACTGTTCCTTTAACCTCTATCTCTCAAATCTTACAATACAACCCAAAAGCATAGAGTTACGGAAGTTCTTACTCTTTCGCTTTTTCCCGACATTTTGGTCACTTTACCTACCATCTACTCACTTCCTTTCTTTTCCAAATATCATTATATTAGAACTTTCCAAGCTCAACCTGTAGTGAAAATAGCATCAACTTGCCTTACAACATTTGTGCCATTTTTGTCACTCGAACTTCGTTACCCTGTCCGATTAATGCCTTCCCATGTGCCGCAACGTCTATTGCTGGGATATACATACACGCTGATATAGCCATGTATGGGATATCATATACGTACGTATACATAATTGCTACCATCTTGCTTACAAAATATTTCCAAACGCCATTCAACTTACCCCCGCTTCTAAAGTCGTGATGCACCTTCTTTCTTTTCACCGATTCTTACCGCCTCGTCCCATATGACCTCCTAAGGTTTTCGTCCGCTTCCGTATACTCTACTTTCCTTTAGACCACTCTAGCTTCCCATTTGCTTCATACGCCCGAATTTGTAAGACTTTCGTGAAACTTTCCTGCGGGGGTCACCCATCCTAAAAATTGCTCCCACTCAAAGACGCTTAACTTTGGGACTCTCGACGAAATTCGATGCTCTAACGCTAGTATGCTCGTGTCGACCTCGCCACATGACCTTCAACACATAACCGGAGTAAGTTAAAGTCCGGCGTATTTCAAGACGCCTCATAATACATCTCTCACCAATTAAAAGGGGTCTCTTGCTTCGACCCAATAATTATTTAATACTCGTAGTTATTTCAAATTCTCCGTTAGGTGGCATTCATATTCCAACGAGCGAGTGTCCAAAATTCTCTTGGAATAATATTTTTATCTCAACTCGCACCATCTCGCTCTATTGATGAATTCATATCGCATCATCTCGTTCCCAAGCCTACCGTCTTTGTCGCTTAAAGACCCCATTATTTGTGGTGAAGTCATGTGCACGCAAGTACCCCTTTATGTTGCATGCCTTTTTATCCCATCGTGTACCCAACACCGGATTCTAACTTATTCAAAACATACCGAGTTCGTCTCAATAACGATCTTATCTTATTATCATATCGTCGTACCGCGCTTTAAATTTATAACTGTGTTTTCTTTGCGTTCCATATTCGTACTCATTTAATTGCATCGACCTGGTGCTTCCTTTAGTATCCCTTACCACATTTTTCCACTATGTTTACTCCTTTTGTCCTACGCGCAAGAGGAGCTTTATAATACCGCTACATTTTCGTAAAATACTACTCCTACATAATCCCTTTCTCCTTTCCAAATCCTATTATGTTCATTCCCGTTTGTTTTCCTCATACCAATCATTTCCTAGCACTCATTCTACCTCGTTATTCATCTTTCTATGGTTTGGCCTTCACTTCCGCCGCCGATATCACTCACATTCACGTCACACATGTCATCACCTACATCGCGCTGTTATCTTACCCGCGTTTCCTTTTTATCTCCTTCCTTCCAATTAATCCCTTCTTCTTTGTGCTCGCTATCGTTCCCGTTATCTCGTAGTTTCTATTCTATACTTTCCCTATAAAAGAACTTCATAAATCCCCCCCCTTTTTTTTTTTTTTTTTTTTGATCACTAGTTCACCCTCATACTAGTTGCACGAATCACGTCATATTCTTTGGTTGCTTCCTCGCTGGGCTTTGCTCATTTTCATAACATTCCTTATTATATTCACATAATATTCGTTCGTAACCAACCTTATAGCGTCACACTTCTTAACTTTTTGCCCCTTCTAGTCAATCTTATCTTTAATATCTTGCTACCGTCTTTGTCGTTGCATTCATATCCATCACAATTCTTCTTCTTCTTTCCTTTTTTTTTTTGTACCTTTGTCTCAATCGTACTATTATTTCTTCTAACTATTAACTCGTCATAATTTATCCATGCTTATCAATTCAGTTGGTACCTTAATATAACATTCTACCAAGGTTTGCCAACCTCTTCTAATTCATCCTTTAAGATCACAAGCCCCTTCCAAATTCTTTTTACTATGTAGATCGACCTTCTCTAATTACCCGTTACCGTCAATTCAAATAGCTTAACTTATTTTTCAAGGTTAGCCATACTTGCAACTTAATCAAATTCTATTTTTACTAATAACACGACCTTTTCAAGGCATATCATAACCCATACCTCATTCTTGTTTTATTTCCCGGAAAATTTTGGCGTAGAAGTTTCCCCTATATTTCTTACTATCTCAAACCTCGTGCACGTAAAATACCAATAATGCCTCACGGCCAACACGTATATATACATATTATGTCTTATCACAGCCCACAGGCTCTAAGTATCAATAACAAGATGAAAATGGTGAATTTACCTCGTATGTCCAACTCGAACCACACCTGTTACACTTTCCTGCTTACTTTCCCTTTCGGTTTTCAACTTTACATTTCGATCATACTTCAATATCTTACCCGACATATATCTTTCATAACTTTACTTACCTACGTGCTTTGTATCTTCCAATGTCGTCAATCGCTTTCTTCTGTTGGTGTCGTCCTTCTGCTGAAATCGAAGGTTAGTATAAGAAATTTCATTTCCTATGACTTGGCTCTATCGCACGATCTAAGACAAAAGATTCCTAAATGGTCACCGATTGCTAAATGCCCCGTAGACAATGTGCCCTCCTCGTTTATAAGTGTGGCCGGCTTCACACTATAAACAAGACTCTGCCGGACATATATCCGTAGACAATCCGAGGACGAACCGCTTTGATACCACTTTTGTCACGACGTCCAACCCCGTAGGCCGCGACTAGTGCTAGTTGGGCACCCGTACACACCCGTTAATCGGAGAGCCCAAGCATACGAATAGCTTACGCAAGATAGAAATAAATATATATATACGTATGCAAAGTGAAACGTCACCCCGAAGCAAATGCAATATTCACAAATGTACAAATATACATATCGCCCCACGCCACAATCCTTAAGAATATCTCCGGATAATATCACATATAAGCCGTTAAGGCAATATCATAACAGCGGGGAGGGACGCTCCAAATCACATAGTCGCACGTACACGGCCCGAACGGGAATACCCATAACCCACACACATATGAATTATCATTTACGTACCTCAAGATGTCATAAGAACTTTAATCATATGACGGAGGACGGGGGCATAATCCCACTCGTACCCGTGAATAAACATATACACTATGCACGAATAAATGTAACGACGAGCATCGAACCGATCCGGGTCCATGAAAGTTAGAGACCTTATCCTCGAATCTCCCGCGAACGGAAACGCGCCCAAGTTACGATTGTTTGTACCGAACTTTTTGAATCCTAACTTTGAAACCAAGTCATGTAAAACACAAGGATCATCCAAATAAGTAACATAAAGGGAATGAATAAAAAAAATCGCACACGCGGTCCAAGAATGGAAACGCAATCTACTTACGACTAAGACAGAAAGCGGGTCAACCGATTAGATTATCCAAATACGTCTTGGCTTCTCTAAAAGCTACAATAACATCATTACGCAAAGCATGAAATATAGCACTTTATTTACAAAAACGGGATCATAGTCAAAACCGACACACGCCAAATCTTCAACAAAGTAAATGGAATATTCAAAATATCAAAATTCACATATTTTACATTCATAAAAATACAAATCATGCGTATGGGGCTCTTAGAACTATGCATGTCGCATCGTAGTAACGAGATGTTTTCGTCGTTGGCGCCACGCCACATCATACTCCATTATTAGTGTAATAAGTGATAAATAAAAGATTTCATATTCTCCGACACCCGACATATCATATCACATCATAACGCCGTAACACCCCATAACGCAGAATTAAATATACACGCAGAAATTACGGCCAAAGTGCGGGGACGCGGCGAACCGACTTCCGTTTAAGGGACTCATCATACTCAAAGAAAGAAAGGAGAATATATCATAGTGCAAGTAACGAAACATAACAAGAGATAGTCCGGGACTGCGAAAGGGATATAGTAACCATATGCACATGAGCAGAATGTGTTGTGGTGTGTGGAGACTCATGAAATACGTCAAGTGAATTTAAAACATTTTTCCAAAAACTCATAAAATAATCAAAGTGAATTATCATTTAAAACCAAGGCGATAGTCAAATCAAGTTTCTTCCGAATGTTGTTCGGGAACATATCAAATTAACTTTAGGAATCGTAGACACGTATTAAACCATGTGAGATAACTTATGGAAATTGGAAGGGCATAATAGTCATTTCAAACTCTATGGATTAGAGAAGTAAGTAATCATGTTTCGAATGGTTTTGGCGTTCGAAGGTTAAGACGTATAATCACACTAAATCCTTTGAAAAGTCGCTAGTATTATACAAGGGAGAGTCTCATTTATAGGGGCCCACGGACGAGTATCGAACCGATCCGGTCCATTTATGAAAGTTAGAGACCTTATCCATTGTAGAATCTCCCGCGAACGTTTCGAAGCGATCCGAGCATCCTCGTCTATGAAAGTTACGATTGTTCGTAGTTACGAAACCTTTTGGAATAAAAACCTTTATAAAATCCTTGAAACCAAGTCATGTAAAAACACAGAGGATCATGGTTCGACTGCATTAAGAGTGCCAACATAAAGGAATGAATAAAAATCGCACACAAGCTCGGACCTTAAGAATGGAGTCACCCCGAGACTCGTATCACAATCTACTTACGACTAAGACATGCCACAAGAAGGAAAGGGTCAAAAAGCTTCACATACCTCGTCCGCTTCCTAGATTAATCCAAACTTACGTCTTGGCTTCTCCAAAGCTACAATAACATCATTAGACGCCAAACATTAGTCATACGCACTTAGGAATCCAATTCTAGGCTAGCACTTTATTTACAAAAAATTGGGCAGCATCTCTCTATAAATTCAATAACCCGAAAAATTCAACTTGGCCAAATCTTCAACAACAATACCAACAATCATACTAGGAACATCAACAATCAATTCAAAAGGCATTCTACCATCAATAACTCTTTTCTACATATTTCGCAACGACATTCCATTTTTATTCAACTCAAGCACTTATATAATCAAGCCAACATCAATGCGCTTACATACATTCAAGCGCTAATCCGAAAACCATTCAAACAAAATTCAAAAACATTTCAACCAAACCACAAAGTATCCAAACGGCCCAACCATTGTACTACATAACCAAGCCTTTCCAAATTCAATCAAAACTACGACAACACATTTCTTTCTTCCAAATTCATAAACTACATCAATAATCCGCATGTTAACAACATCATTTTCATCAATTCAAGAAACTACATTAAATTCACATTAGCTTCTAAAACAGCCCATATACGTTTTCCACTTCAACTTACATCATTAAGCTTTCATTATCATCCTATAATCCACAACAACAACAACCAAAACACTAAATAAATTAGTTCATCATATTCTACAAAATAGCCCACTACTACCGCTCAACTTCAACACGCAACATATCATGATTTCCATCCATTTTTACACATTACAACACATTCAAAACATCCATAACACGCCTAATTCCAACCATTTAACCCACATAAAACAACCCCTTAATCCATAAATCTCAACAAAATAACAAACTAGTTTATAACGCTATTTTCTCGTTTTAATCCGTTAAAACTCTAATTAAACTTGTTAACAATGAAAAAGGGACCTTAATCTTACCTTAAGTATGCAACCAGACGTCACCCTCTTCTTCTTGGCTGATTTTTAGCCCAAATTGAAGGCAACGTAACGTACAACACTTTTCTCTTCATGAGCTTCGCGATTCGGGGCTTAGATTGTGGTCAAAATTTGGTTTCTCTCTCTACCCTCTCTCTCTCTCTCCATCTGAAAATCTGGATGTTTTGGTCTGAAAAATGAAGGACAAAGCTGAAAATTTCACTTAAATGGCGTGGTTATTGGGCCCGACCCGACTGGAATCGGGTTGGGCCGAATCCACTGCTCAGCCTCGACCTTCGCCTTAAAACATCCATATCTCCTTATCCCGATGTCGCCACGTGAATCTACGACCTATGGTTGGAAAGCTATTTCAATTATCTACAACTTGTATTCTGGGAGTTTTCCCAAATTGAAACTCATAATACCGCTTTGGCCCCTCGAAGTCGTATCACTCCGAAGACGTTTTCTTAAATCGTCCTTTCGAGGGCTTACACTCATTTTTAGCTTATGGGTCCTTCTTAGGACTTGCTCAACTTCACATGTACTACTCATATATCTCTTCATATGTCCTTTATAAAATCCCAACATGTGGGTCCCACCTTAACACCCGGCCACTTCTGCCTTTTCATGAAATTTTTATTTCAACTTCTAGCCCCTAATTTCCCCTTAATATTCCATACCAATAAAATTCATAAACAACTTATACATTACACCAAATCGAAAAATAGCCTTGTCCTTAACTTGTCGCAACTAACTTAAAATATTCCAACGTACAAAATACGGGATATAACAAGGACTTAGCTTCTCTTTCTTACCGAATCTCATCACCCCTTTCATCGGTGATACTTTTAAGAACACCCAATCATTAACTTGAAATTCTAAATTTCGCCGGCGGTTATCCGCATAAGATTTTCTACAGCTTGTTGAATCAACTCGGGGCCTATTAACTGCACTTTTCCGACATCAAACCATCCAATTGGAGATCTACATTTCCTTCCATATAAAGCTTCATACGAAGCCATTTGGATACTGGAATGGTAGCTATTGTTATAGGCAAATTCAATTAGGGGTAAGTGGTCATCCCAACTACCACCAAAATCTAAAACACAAAGCCCTTAGCATATCCTCCAAGGTCTGTATAGTACGCCCTGGGTCCATTCGGCCTTTGTGGATGAAATGTTTACATCGAACCTTACTTGGGTACCTTGACCTTCTTGAAAGGATTTCCAGAACTTAGCTGTAAACTGTGCCCCTCTGTCCGTGATGATAGATATTGGAATACCGTGAAGCCTCACAATCTCCTTAAGATATAGCCTTGCATAATCTTCAGCTGAATATGTAGTTCTGACTGGGAGAAAATGGACTGCTTTCGTCAATCTATCCACAATCACCCATATAAAATCATACTTGCCTCGAGAGCGGGGCAATCCTATAATAAAATCCATGTTAATCACTTCCCATTTCCATGTAGAAATTTCTATTGCTTGCAATAATCCTCCTTGCTTTTGATGTTCTACCTTTACTTCGTCGGCAATTCGGACATTTGGCTACAAATTCGTATATGTCTCTTTTCATGCCATCCCACCAATACATCAATTTAATATCATGGTACATCTTTGTCGTTCCCGGATGAATAGAATACTCGGGAGTAATGAGCTTCTTCTAGAATTCGGCGGCGTACTCGCCGCCACATCCGAACACATAACCTCGTTTTGGTACTTCGAGAACCCCACCTGCCGAGACTTCGAATGGTGACTTTTCTTTTGGAAATTTCACACCTTTATAATACTTCAATTTGGGATCCTCGTATTGGCGCTCTTTTATTTCTGCGTCCGCGACGGAACTGTGAGATCATTAACACTAACTCGCGCGTCGCCTGAATCAATTATACGTACTCCAAGGTTAGCTAGTTGATGGAGTTCATGAATCATTTCTTTCTTCTCCAAAGGCACTTCACATAGGCTACCCATAGCTCGGCGACTAAGTGCATCTGCTACTACATTTGCCTTCCCGGGGTGGTATAAGATAATCACATCATAATCTTTCAATAATTCTAACCACCCGCGCCGCGCGCATTTAACTCCTTCTCGTTTGAAAATATATTGAGACTTATGGTCCGTGTAGATATCAATACGCACGCCGACAAGTAATGTTCCACATTTTTAATGATGTATAACCGTGGCCAACCCAAGATCATGAGTCGGGTAATGTGTTATACCCCGCATTTTCGAATGCTCTGGATTATTTGTAAGCCGAGGTGGGGCCCACACGTTAAGATTTTTTTTTTTTTTTTGGAACATGTGACAAGTTATATGAATCACATATGTAAAGTTAAACACAACTCATGAAGGACCCTTGGGCCAAATCAGAAAGTGGGAAGTCTCTCCAAACGAATATTTTTAAGAAAACGTTTTCGGGTGACCTGACTTTGAGGGGCAAAAATTGTGGTATTATAAGTTTGGAATTTGGAAAAATACCAAGAAATAGAAGTTGTAGATAATTGAATTAGCTTTCCAACCATAGGTTGTGGGTTCCCAGGTGACATCGGTACAAGGAGATATGAACGTTTTAAGGCAGAAAGGTCGATAGGATAAAATAACTTGGCCCAACCTCGATTTCAATTCGGGTCAGGCCGCTTCTATTGTCATATAATGAAAATTTCGGTCTTCTCTCCACATTTCAGACCAAAACACACCCAAAATTTTAGAAATTTTAGGGAGAAAGGGG